>NW_017300169.1:527401-530883 GCF_001594075.2 Trachymyrmex cornetzi
CGCAGCTTTCGCAAGTAATTCTATTGTATCATCGAGGCCGACAGAGAAGATCCGTTCGCTGCAGCCGTTTATATGTTCCCCTTTCCTACTTTTGGCCACCAATCGCGCGACGATAACGATTAAATCATAACAGCCGCATTACTAACTTTCGTACAGAGGACCGTGCAATCTCCTGATTCAAACGCAACTTTAGAACACGCTTTTACGCGCTTGTCCATACTCTTCGTCTTCTGCGGCAAGATAATTATTTAAAATCTTTCCCTTCTTCTCTTTCTCTCTTTATTTTATTCTTGTTATTAGTCTCTTTTATTTTATTTTTTTTTATTTTTTGGAAATTCCTAAGCAATAAAACTATTGCAGTTTTAAGATTCTCATTAACATTGGATTATTAATATTTTTATAAAGATGCTTACTATTATATAAAAAATTATTAAATTACTTGTCAGTTTAATAAGTGATATTATTATTCTGGTTCTGCTCATGATTGCGTTTCGGCGCGCAATTTGCAGAATCAGATATATAATATAAATTCATACAGAAATATTTAAGCATTAAAATCCGCTTTGACCGAATATAGGAATTTTCTTTAATTATTTTATTTTTATTATCATTCTATTGCAATTAGCAAGTTTTTTGCACTATTTTTGTTAAGTATTTCTGTCACCTGTATTTCGTCAATTCTATTTTTATTATTACTTTCTTTTATTATATTTCATCTTTGTCATCATCTTCTTATGATTAGCGAATAATTTTTTCTCTGTATATATCACTTAGTGATTTGTATGTTTTTAGACTTGTCCTAAAACAAGAATTAATAAATGCTTTTATCTTTCTCTCTCTCTCTCTCTCTCTCTCTCTCTCTCTCTCTCTCTCTATAAATTTTCGTATCTGAAACTCAAAATTGCGTCGTGTAAGAAAGTTACGGATAAGCATTTCACTAAATTCATGAATTATAGATAGAGTTGACGTTGCGAGTTTTGCATTTTGGTGCATGCTCGTTGAATACGTCGAAAGGGACCATCAGCTGCGTTGAAATGGGAATTTATAGTCCCAAAGACAAGGATATCGAACAATTTTTATGATACAAACAACCGTAACAGACAATATTTATATATCAGCATATATTTTTTTCGTTTTTGACGACGTGGAAATGCGGAAGTAGTCTCCGCATAACGTTATGCGTTTTATTCTCGTTTCATCCATTGCAGATAGTGACCGCGCGATGCGGCTCGCGATCTATAAATATCACTTAAAAATCTATGTGCGCAGATATCTCGCGGGTAAAACAAAAAATTCTTTCTGATGCAGGTAGCGAAAAAGCTCCATCGTTTTCTATATTTTTTTTCTATCGGGAGAAAAATACCGGCTCATTTTTCACGCCTGACACGCACGAAACCAAGTACCGACAGCGACTAGGACGGCTCTCGGATAATATTGACATACGAAGGGTTGGATGAAGTAAAGAGAGAAAGCGAGAGAAAGGGAAGGGAGAGAGGAAAGAGAATGAGAGACAGAGAGGGAAGAGGATGGGGTGAATGAGCTGCGCGAACGTGTCTCATGCATGTATTTCACACGGGGGTGTTTACATCGAGCATCGTTGCGCTTCAATGTCCCTCCCGTGGCCGTGAATTAATGTTGACGTACACGAAGCGCGGAGAACGTGAGCGTTATACGTTTCATTAATAAAAACTATCACGCCAGAGATTAATTATTATGGAAATACACTTTTAATCAGTTTTACGACCACGCGAACGCGACACCACACCGTCGCGTTGTGCTCGCATTATTTTTCTCTCTCGTCTAACGCGCGTCGTAAATGGTGAATCTGTCGATTTTTGCAGAGAAATATTAACTGAATGAACAACGGTTACGAGTCAATCGATCACTCAATTTCGACGGCTTCTGATCAAATCGGTAACGCTCAAACATTGGACTTGTCATCGTTTCAACTGGGGTGTCCATAAGTGTCATGAGCTAATTCTATTCGATAATTAATAAATCAGATATTATTGCAAAGCGCAGATAATTAAATGCAATTCCGATCGAATAATCGGGCATTATTAACGGTCAATCCCCGACAATGGGTATTCTGTGTTCGCATAAATTCCACATTAATTTAATGGCTTTGAAGCATTATCTCGCGTATCCTAGACCGTCGTCGCCCGTGGGTGATCCTTCGAGTGGTAACGGAGTAATACCGGTAATTACAGCTCGAACATGCATTCGACCAATAAAGACGTCGGCCAAACAGAATCGCGTTTGATCATCATCGATCGTATTCCTCTTTCTATCCTCGTCTTTACCCAACTAGTTATTAAATTATTAAGAGCGACACTCGTCCTCTCCCCGACCATCTATCGACCGAGTATCTCCAAATTCTCTGTGGATTTGATAACGAAAGGGTTAGACAATGGGGAAGACAAAGGCGTTTTGCTTGCCCGTAACGGTGGCACGAGCGATAGCCCTTTGCTCTGTCTAAGGATCCTCCTCAGGTTTCAGATAATATTGACATTGAGCAGAGGTTCCTATCACGTAGACGGACACACGACGTATAATTCACGACCAGGTTTAGTTGTTTACGCGCGCACTGGTCCTCGTTGGTACTAACGACGTTTTCACCCCGGTTCTAACAAGTCAACGAATAATTCAGCACTTTAATTACGATGTATGCCCTGAGGGTAGCTCAATATTGCAAGCGGCGCGGCGAACCTGTAATGCTTCTTCACTGTCGGTTAGGCGCGCGTAAACACGTGTGCACGTACATACAAGCGCATTACGTGCTGGATAGATGCGTATTTGGCGAGAGTCCCATGTCAAGAACAGTCGTTTCTAACTTTTCCCATCTTTTAACGTCGCCTTTTCTGCTACGCTCATCGCTTTATCAAAGCGGCTGACTCGAATTGACTTGAGGATTGCAAGAAATACTTACCGTTTCCCGGATTGAGAAACGCACTGTTTCCATCCCGACGATATGTTCCGGGAAACACAGTGGCTTGGCATTTTCTTCGCGAAACGAATAAGTAGTATCTCGAAATATTCACGTGCTCGATCAGGGTGTTTACTGAAATATTGTGGAAAAATTCTCTGAGAGTTCCCAGATATTTTCCAGGTATTTTTATTTAAAATTCCTGGTAAAATTAAAGAATTCTTTAATGCAACGTTGAAATAAATTGAAGTGCAAGCAATGTAAACGACGAATTATATATTAAAAATTAGAAGATAAGAATTCCACGAGGCTGTAGCTCCTATTCTGTAACTCTTAATGACAGTAACGATATCGTTATGTCGTTACACAGGATTTGTACATGGTAAAAAAAACTGTGCAACGATAATATATCGACATCGTTATCTATCATTTCCTGCAATTGTCGTTATTTATTATTTTCTGCAAATGAAGCCGTGAAACCATACAATATTATAAAGAAGGCTATCTACAATTTAGTATCAATGAGCTCAGTTCTGCAGAGTACTGTCATCTTAAT
>NW_017300169.1:531252-579739 GCF_001594075.2 Trachymyrmex cornetzi
TGTCGATATTATTATAGCTCGATATTAAACGGCTTCGTAATGTATCTTCATAATTTCAATATCTCGGTCTGATTGTTTCCTCTCACGAAGAAACAGTATAAGAACGACAGGCAATGATTATCCTTATATTTACTCGCGTAAATAGCCTTGATGCACGGCCAAGAGTCAGGGCACCGTTATTTCTCTACCAAGTAAAAGGAAATTTCGACGGCACGTCATAATTCTTAAGTATCTCAAGCCGGAAGTGTTCCTAAATTCGGCATTTGGCCGTCGACCTAATGTACCTTGGCGCAGACATTATTTACAGACGGTGCTTTAATAAGCATGAAAGCTTTAAACGTATGCACATTCTGCGAATCGTTATTCAAAGTCTACGGAATTTCCGGCCTACATGTAATAATACCATGCAAATGATAATATTTCTGCTGAAAGTCTGCGATAGCGATGAAATTATTCCGAGTTCTCATTTCTTCTCTATGATATTTTTATGTTGACGAAAGAAATTTCCCTGATTTCTTCCAATGAAATCACCCCTCATGACTCATTTTCTCTTAAGAATATACCAGATGCATGATGTCTCTGCAAAAAGTGAACTGGAATTGGAAATTTTTATTTTCTGTATACAAAAATGAATATTGTGTACATATAAAACAGTTAAAAAGACTCAATATTTAATATATTTAACAATACAATTTTATTGTTTATACAAAATTTTTTTCATTTTATTTTAAATGTATTAGATTAAGAATTCTCCAGGGACAACTAGAATTCTGCTTTTTTTTCCAAATTTCGAAAATGGAGCTTCACAAAGGTCTCATTTTATCTTAATTATTTTTTTAAAAACACGTCTACTTCTTATTAAAATAATTTTGATCAATTTAATAAATCGCCGCCCACACTTTTTGAATTACTTTCAAATACAATTTTAAAAAATCTGTAAACTTTTCGTAATTATTTTCACTAAAAAAACACATATAATACATCATCAAGCTAAATATTTCTTGATTTTCTTATTATCGATTCTCATGAAATGTAATCCTATAAAACTAATAGATATCTGCCAGGAAATTTGAACGCGACATGAAGATTGGAGACTTCTTGTTGTATATCGATATTCCTGACACTAGAATTACACGGCCTGTCGCTATAGTTCTGTAAATCTACACGAGTCGCCCGCCACTTTTTGTCGATCGTCCAATTATTCTCGATGGGATGGATAAAATGCGCGATTGTCGGCGTTGTTCGTTGGGAACGATCCTGCTATGGCGTCATATCGCATCGTAACGAGAAGGTACGTTCAAAGAGAACACCGATCGAACTCAAATACTTTGAAAGTAACGAAGGAAATTCTAAGAAAACTTCGAAAAGAATAAGATAAATAAACGAAAAGAAAGCACTAGAAATCAGGAATAGAAATCAAACACATTATTGTTGCCACGATATTCTGTGCGATAATAAAAGAAAACAAAATCTCTGCGCTTTATAATTCTCCAATTTTCTTTCCATTTGCAAATAAAGTAAAGATATATTTTTGAAATAATTCTGTTGTGTTATTTCATATAAATGTCATATTTTATATAAAAGCCTGTTCATAAAACCTTTTTTTTCAAGTAAATATCTATAATAATCAGATTATTTATCACATCACATATTATATGTTAAACGTATTATATATTAAGAATAATATGATTTTTCCATAAAAGAATAATTTAATTGTTGTTAAATATTCATAATTTCTAAATTGAAAAATTTGTATTAGTCAAATTGAATTTTATATTATTATGTAAAAGTAAAAACTAAATAAATATAACATGAGAAAAGTATTATAATTATTATCTGATAGTCTATATTAACCTCTAATTTTTCCCTATCTTAATTTCCTAAAAGCTTATTTTGAAGTATCTCTGGTCCTATTCCACATTTCTTGTTGTACCCGAAACTTAATTGAGAACTGTCTACATATTTTCCGCCATTCAATTTTATCCAATCGATCGAACACGGCTACATCGTCGCTCGCCAGAAACGATCTCACCGCGTGCCACGTCACTCTCCCGCAACACAAAGTTCTCTAGGAAGTCCTGATTTGAATCTACACGGCCTGTAAAGTTCATTAGATTTAAATATTTATGAGATGGGCGCGCGAGCCGCACGAGCCCCAGGTCAATTTGGCGGCGTAGAGAGAAAACGACTTCGATTCTTTATTCCCGCGGGGGAACGCGATGCTGCGGTGGTGGCTGCATCTTTCTCGGGCGAAGTTTTCCAGCCACGGATTACGAGAGGAGAGACGAGCAACCCCGGCGAAGACAAATGGCGAATTTAATTGGCCGGACCGTTCCACGAATTGGAAGTCTTGCCAGGCGTCGCGCAAAACAACCGACCGGATTGATTGCATAATGCGTGCGAACGATTTTACTTTCAGATTGCGTATTGTTTATTCCCCATTCCTCGCGTCCCGCAACGCCCGATATTTATTCCCTTTCTCGTTATGCAGCTTGTTAATCATAAGCGCACTCCCCGCTATCAATAATATAGTGATCAAATTTCGTATTCGATGTCGATACTACGAGTACTTCACTTTGTCCTTCGCGATGTAGCGGAACAACTTTAATCGACATGCCCTCGAGGAAAGTCGTTATTTTTTCCAACTTAGCGAATGTATTGGCGATGACAGTTCAGTCGTCGATGAATTCGAGCTCTATACTGAGTGTGGCAGAAAAGATTGGTAGAAAAAGAAAAGGTGTTACTTTGTAGTTTTTATTTTATTCAGTAGACATTCATGTGATATAATTATTTTTTATACAAATTTGTTAGTTATATAGAATTATACTAATTATAAGATAACCAGATCTTATATGGGTTAGTATCCAATATACTCTAGATATTGGGTGAATATGACATCCCGGGTAGAATTTTATCGGGACGGGCCCCAAGTCCGTATAGGACCTAAACAGACATGCCCTAAAATAGACCTGACACGCCCAGATAGGCGTGCCCTAAAATAGGTACTGACGTGAGTGTCCCTAACAAGGCCTGCCATCGTTGGGCCTAGAAAGGTCCTAGAAAGGAAAATTCTGGATTGAATTCCCTAAACAGGCTCTGAATAGGCACTGACGTGAGCCTAACAAGATCTGCCATCATTGAGCCTACATATGGCCAAGCAAGAGAAATTGTGAAAATAAAAATCGCCTAGTTAGGCGTGTCCAGACAGGGCCTAATTAAACGTGTCTAAACGGGGCATAGTTAGGCGTGTCCAGACAGGGCCTAGTTAAACGTGTCCAGACAGGGCCTAGTTAAACGTGTCTAAACAGGGCCTAGTTAAACGTGTCTAAACGGGGCCCAGTCGGGCGCGCCCAGACGGGGCCCAGTCGGGCGCGCTCAGACAGGGCCTAGTTAAACGTGTCTAGACATGTCTATTATTGTCAGTGAAACAAAATGCGAAATATCATGGTCATAATGTAATATTTCATAACACTAACAATAAGTAATTACTTACCACGATATTTCGCATTTTGTTTTTTATAATTGCTTTTTATAATTACGAAGAGATAGTTAGTAATATCTGTAAATATTATTGTGACTATGTACTTATACTTTACGATCATTTAATTTATATTTTGATCACAATAACTCTGTGTAAAACAAAATTAATATAGTCATTCTAGATCATCAAATGTATACACTTCAATTGTACGTTTTTTTAATACCTTCCAGACCATGGATTCTAATTAATCAGCTGCCAATAAAGTTAAGTAGATAAGTCCATTGTTTGAGAAATAATTTTTTGTGTAATCTTTCATATCAATATGTTAATGAACTTATAATCTTATCAAATAAACATTGGATCATTTTATTTTTTTATTTCTCTGATATTTTTTTAAGAAAGGAGAAACATATACTTAGATACATATTGAGTACATGGATATACTTTTTCTTAAAATCTTTACTACAGCCATACAAATATTTCAAAATACTTTATATTTTTTAATATTTAGAAGTGCTTCCTCTTTTGAATTTGAGTACCAGTTTTCAATTTTGAACTCAACAAAAAAATTTGAAAAAAATAGCAAAACTTAGATCCGCGATTATTTTATTATAGACAAAAGTACTTTGAGTACATAGAATGAAAGTAATTTACAAAAAACTGAAGATGGAGAAGAAGATATATATTAGGGAATAGGAGAGAAAATATGCAATATCATTAATTAATAGGAGAGAAAATATGCAATATCATTAATTAATATATGCTTTACACATTGGATATGCACATATTTCGTTCAATCATGCACAAAATGTAATTCAATTATATAATTTGAAAGTCAAAGCTTTTTCAAGCAAGACTGAAATTACAAGATTAATATCATCATAATTAATGTCAACATATTTTTAAAAAATTACGTAAAGAGTACTTTCTTATAAAACTGTCAGCTATCTACAAAACCGAAATGCAACTTTTACAACAACGCAATAAACATTAACGACCAGTGACTATATAACGTTTAAGCAGACTGTAAAAAAGCAATTTTGACGGTCCCTAGAACGCATCGTAAATTATACAAGATGTTGTGACAACCCCCTACTTATTTTATAACCCTCTCCTTTTCTCTATTTGTGACTATAATTATTATACATGGTAAAACAATTAAAGTTGGGAGCTTCATTTTTATAATTATTATACTGTATTAGTAATAGTAATTAACCAATTAATCAAAAATAACTATGAATTATAATTATTTTACTATGCAATTATAGTCACAAAAATACTAAACTCTTTTCTCCTCACGAAGCAGACAATATAAAAAATTCCGGAAGCGCCTCGAAGCAACGGTCCTCCCTAATGATACGAATTACGTTTACGACCAATCTTAAAATAAGACTATAAATGACGGGTGGATATGAAATTGCAACAAAAGGAACACGATCGGCTGGTTATATATTAATACTTATGAATGGGCCGAACATAAATTTGTCTTTACTATGGGATTAAACGCGGCTTGCTAGGACGTGCTAGATTCTGCAAAACCCGTGGAATTCCGACGCCCGTGCCGGAAGCTCCCACACCGATTCTCGCGGGACTCGATCGCTGGCGGGGGTACAGTTTGATGGACGGGGCGATAAAACTTTGGCAGCGGTGTAAATCAACCGAGATCGGGCTCGGAGAATACCAGCAGCTTGGAGAGCCTAATGCGGACCTTTACTGGGTTAGGACGACGTAGTGGTCAAACCCCATGGCGGCCGAAATCTTCCTTCGCCCTTTTCCCTCCACCTCCGACCGAGATCTCTTCGCCAGAGAACCTGGACCCGAAACCATAGATCTCTTAGGTTTTTCGCCCAGGGGACTCGCGTTCCAATTTCACGGGGTCGCCGGTCACCGGCCAAATAAAAAATTTCGGAGTTCCTTTGCTTTGCGCCTTTAACGCCGGTAATATCGATCGAGCGACGAGAAACTTGCTGTCGCAAACTTCGGGAAAATATAATGAGGTATCGCGTTACAGAGCATACCTTAAGACGATACACCATTATAAAGTATGCGGGGATATCATTATCGGTTCTTGTAATCATTAGTCGTAGTACTCATCGTGTACTCTTTTAAATTTTTTCTTATATCCTCGTGATATAATAATAATGCGAAAAATCATTTATAAATCATTCAAAAATTGTTATGTAATCAATAATGTCGCTCCTTTACTTCAAATGTGACATAACTCAAAATGTGATTATCAATTATTACCATGAATGAGTTAAACATTATTCTATCAATGTTCAAGCACTAACTTAACTTCATAAGGAATCGTCAAAATCGTCACAACACATAGAAAGTGATTTTTTAAAATAAATCACCAAAAAAAACTGTCCTAAATAAAAAGGTTAATTTTGCAAATAAAACAAAAGTAACATTTGCTAAGAAAGTATGTATTCATTTTGCCGATATTATTTGATTAGTCAATAATTTTCTACCAGATTAAAAAATAATTTTTCTCCTTTTCTGAGAAATTTAATTATTTGAGTCGTCAATTTTAAAGTAAAAAAAACCGGTATGTTACTAATCTATTCATACGTTTCATATCACTAAACGTCAACAAATAAATCATTAGAAACCATTAATACTGATTCGCAATTATTGAAGATATTGGAAATTAAAAAATTCGTAATAAATACAGTTCTTAATAATTACTGAATCGCTAGGAACAGAACTTTTTATTTAGATTTCTGAGTTGAATCGCGATTACAAATATGACATAAAGAATATCAACTTAATTCTCAATAAAAACTGTAACTCTCAATTGAGTTCTTCAACAAAAACCTAACTATAGTTACAGATTCAAGTGACTTTTTTCATTCACCTCTCATAAAGCTCACTCAAATGGGAAGAAATCTCGTCGAAATAAGGTTGAAATAAGGCGATAACTTTGACGATCGCCACTTGACACACTTCCGCATAAATATTAATACGGAAACTTAGGCACTTGTTGAATTGTTCAATGCTGTTTGTATCTAGTTGATATAATGCGATGTTAGATAATCGTAAATAACTACTAAAAGACAAGAAGAGAATTGGAAAATGAAAGCAGAAATCGATCTCGCATTAATCATCAAATTGTCAACATAACAACAAAATGGTGTTAAAGATATATTTTATAAAATTATGAAAAGATTCGCTATGAATTTAATTACAAGATTTATCTTAAATATGTATCACTGCGCGAAATTATTATAATATAAAGAAAACTATCTTCAATATACACTGTCCCGTAACTAGTAGTACCACCAGTTACGGGAAACTGTATATTGAAAAGGGAATGATTCTAGGGAATGATGAAAAAACTAAATCGAAAACGTAAAATAAATTTTTTCATATAAGGCTTTATTTTCGAAAAAATCGATTTCAAACATTCGATGGGTGTGCACTATGTCTTGACTTAAATGGAGCTTACTGCAGACTATTATTTCTGCTCATATTTGTTTATTATTTTATTGAATAATATAGACAATATATGAGAATGTATACAATAAAAACAGAATATTCACGATAAATTCTATTACTTTGAACAGTTAAAAATATATATGTTGCCCATTCTGTGGAATGTTGAATAAATAATATTCTTCTCTATTTGTCAAAATAAATTTCTATGAACACTTTCTAACGTACTCTCGTGTTTTCTTTTAATTTATTAATTAAATCTGTACCTAGTAAATATCTGAACTCAATTTTCTCGAAAACAAACTTCATTTGAATTTTATTCTACGTTTATGACTTATTTCTTCATTTCCTTCCTGATTGTTTTTTAGTTACTTGCAAAAAAGAATAAAAACAAAAAAGAAGTCTACTTTAAAAGTACATACTTTTATTTATTTCTCTATAATCAGTTATTACATCAAATTACATTATAAAATTGCATTTCAAAATTAATGTTATAAAATTTTAATTTTAATAATTTAAAACATGGACTCATTTTTTGAAAAACTTCGTTTTTTAAATTGTTGTAGTAAATGAAGCGATATATTCCCATAATTACATTTTGTATTTTTCCTCATATCGGATTAAGCTTTTTAATATAATTTAGCTGCAGAGATTGTAAATCTCCGGAAAATTCCTTAAGGCTAATGAAAAAGCAAAGCAATTGTAGATCTTTAATCAGGTAACAGTGTCGCAAATCAGCCGTTGTTAGAGATAGGAAAAAGGAAAGAAAAGAAAAATTCGAGCGAATCGAGAAAGACACGAAGAATGCGCGTTATGGTGGGAAATGCCGTCGTTAGAATTGGCAGTAGCTTTCGCCTAACAGGGAGACGCGCCAACCAGCGACGTGTGGAAAGAGAGTAACACGGATGCTGGATAAAAGGAGGAAAAGGATAACGATCACGTGCTTTTGCGGACGTGTACCGACTGTCGCCCCATGCCAATAAGCTCGCCAGGATTTCGAGGTAGCGGAATGAAATCCAGCATTCCGACGGAAACGCTCCCGACCGTCTTTTCCGGATACATACAAACGGCGCGACGCGGCGGCTGAAATAATCGCGTTCGCCGAACGGAGATAGAATTTCCATCCTGCGAGAAAACGGTTAATGGTTTTAAGGTGGTTGGCAATCAGCACCAGCACGGTTAGCACGATGGCCGCTAAACAGCGGTTTTTGCTGCATTTTCTGTCCCACGTTACGCGCGTTTTAAAGGCAAGCTTTAGCCGCTAAAATTTAGCGTTCCCGCCGCGTGTTCGCACGAGTGCGGTGGAACGATTGCATGTCGACGTATTTTACAAAGTACTTAAAAAAAAAAAGGAAGAGGAAAAAGAAAAGGAAGACCAAGACTCGTAAGTATTCCGCGAGAGAGGTGGAAATTGAAATTGAACACAGCCGCGGCGAGCGGGAAACGAAGCACCCGCGTGCGAGCGAAAAGAAAAGAATACACGTATATGCATCGCATGGCCGCGTGATGTTTGTTGGGCTACGGCGAATTTATGGCGCCGACCGGTAAGTCGGGATTTAGGAAGAAAAATGCTGCCGAGACGCGTATGATTGCGCGCGGCCCGTGTTTAATCACGCGCTCGCGCGTACGAACGAATTTTTCTTCCCAAAGCGGATTAGTTTACAGATACGATGCCGTGGCAATTATCGCATGGCCGGCGATGTAGTGGCTTATTATTGTGTAATGCGTAAACTTCGTGGTTCCGTAAATTACTCCGAGAAAGAGTCGTAATTCTCTCGCGCGACCGAAAGTCTTGACAAATCTGTAAGAATTTCTACCAACTACGATGAAAATGCGATATAACTGGCCACGTAATTCTCCGCCCTGCTAAGAAGAATATTAGTAAACTTTTGTTCGCAATTTCGAAATAAGCATTAAAGAATGGATAGTAATAATAGCTTCTTTTACGCGTAGGCGCATTTTAGTAATTAATCGACATTCAGAGTCTTTTATAGTTTTATCAGATTTTAAGGATGCTTTGACTACACAATATCGGCTAAAAATCGGCCGAAAAATATTAGTCTATCAGTAAAAAAAATATTGATTGTGAATACGTCCTGAAATTAACTGCAAAAAACAAAACAACGAATTTGGCTTATAATAGCTTATGTAATACAATGACTATATTTTGTTGTATTTAAAAAAATAATTTTTTAAATAAGTAAATGGATTCAAATGAATTTTTAAACGAATATTTATTAGAGTTTTGTTAGTATATACAGGGTGTCTGGTAAGTTTTGACAAAGCGTTCGTGTATAGATAGGGTGGACTAAACTGAGTTGAAAAGTCTTCTACCATTTTGCAATTTTCCCAATAGTTAACGAGATATTAATTATTAAAAATTACTGAATTTTGATCTTTGATAATTTTTTTCTCACTATCAACTTTACAAAAAAATTGCAGCAGACAAAAATTATTTATTTTCTTCTCATAGAACTCTAAGAATTTTTTCAAAATTTTTTATCAACTTTTTAGTACCGCATTTTCTTATTTTTATCAATATGAAAAAATATGGTATTAAAAAATTCTGAAAAATTCTAAAAAAATTCTCAGAACTTTATAAGAAGAAAATAAACAATTTTTGTCTCTCGCGGTTTTCCTGTAAAGTTGACAGTACTTGAGTAACAAATTATTTAAAACCAAAATTCAACGATTTTTAGTAATTAATATTTTGTTAACTATTATGAAAATTGCAAAATGGTAGAAGACTTTTTTACTCAGTTTAGTCCGCTCTATATCTACATACGAGCGCTTTGTCAAAATTTACCAGACACTCTGTATAAGAAGTTTAATTTAATTTGTAATATTACTTTCTTATCAAATTTATAAATAAGTACTACAAACGCGATTTTATCAAAAAAACTCAAAGCAAACAAGAAATTAAATAATTTTTAAACCAATAAGAGAATTGTACCCAAGTTTTATACAGATACTTATGTAGACGTAATAATATAATAATCTATGAAATTTGTATATTTATGGTATGGTATTGCATTGAGATGTGACACATACGTCCTTAAGTCACTCTCGGAAACGCCTGGCAAGGCGATAGAAAGTCAAATTTGTTCATAAATTCGTAAGTACTTATGATTTGTCAGGCGTTCTTCCTATTTAACGCGTGACCCGCTTTGAACTTGTAGCGCTTCGGAAGCGAGGACGAACAAATTGTTCGGAGCTCAAGGCAAAGCGCTACGTCTTTGAAATGCAAATTCCGCGTTTCAAGATACGACAAGGGCTTTCATAATTTAAGCCGATTCTTAATTCGTAAGAGGTCGTTGAAACAACGGGCTGGTAAACTTTGAACTTTCCGCCTTGTTCCGCGAGCTGGTGTCGAAAAGAGATGAACAGGGAGGTTGAAGAAACGAAAGGAAAGAGATAAAGCTGTCGTTATCACCTCTGATAAGTGCGTTCCTTTAATAAAATTGCTACTTTAATATTTTGTAAAAAATCAGCGATAAATGTTAAAAATAACTGGCAAAAGTATTTATTACGATAATATTAATGCACGATTTTTTGCTAAGATACATTAATTTTTATGTGGGTTGTTTATATATGTCTATTATCTTTTTATCGTGTCATTCTCCTTTTCTTGAATGCCAATGATATTTTATTATTAGGTATGTTTCCAAGAATGAGAAAAATAAGTATAGTCGTTTACTCACAATATATACAGAGAGAAAGCAAAAAGTTTTGTGCAGAAGAAATATCTTTATAAAAATATTTTTAGAAAATACATATTGATTAGCAATTTATTAACAAAGAATAAAATAGATATTATATATTTCTCAAAATTATTTTATCTAAAAAGATGTTAAAATAAATTAAATGAATAGTATTTGTGGCTCAAAGAATAAATTCAGTAAAATTTCTATGTGAACTGTCGCAGTTGTTGTTAGTAAATTATATATTATCATAAGGCAATATAATTTATTTCAGTTTGGACTCGACTTCACTAATTATCGCACTAAAGAGAACTCAAATTCAGAGTTGAAATGTCTGCAGTTAACTTCATTTGGTAGGTAGGTACATTTCAATTAAAAATTGTTTACTTATCGCCTTATGAATACATAATTTACATATTAATAGCCGCGGAGACTTATATAGACATTTTATGTGTACTAAAAAATGTATAATAATTAAAATATATATTATTTTAAGCTTCGACCGTTATAGGCAACTTAAATTTTTATTTGTTGTATATTACCTTAATAATAAACGAAAATGAAAAATTGTATTATCTTGACGCACAAAAAATGTTCGTAGAGTCATGAGCTTGCAAGATTATAAACATGGTTATTTTCGCGAATTATTTATATTAAGAGAACATACCTGTTATTAATAAATTACTAATTAATTTTCTTTTCTACAAAAATAAGGCCTTTTTTATGAAAATTTCCTCTGTATACAAATACTTTTACTACACTGAGAAAAAATGCTGTTGATTCAATTAAAGTCTATTTTACGGGCTGTCACTAACATAAGTAATTAATTCATGTATATTTTTATTGACATAAAGGCATAAATTATTATTTCAATAATCAAGCCTTTTTATGTCAATAAAATATACGTATGAATTAATCACTTATGTTAGTGACAGCCCGTAAAATAGACTTTAATTGAATCAACAGCATTTTTTTCTCAGTGTATATGTATCTCTATTCGCTACGTATCATGTCTGATTCTTCAAATCCTAAAAGATCTACCGAGACACGACCATCTCTTGGAACAAAGAAGAGAACTGCGCCGCAATCGAAGACGCAAAAACCGTAATTTTCTCAAATGCATTTCACAAGTGCGCATTGCGAGTGCATGCCGTTACTTTCGTCCGTAAGAAACGATTTACACTCTAAAGGGCCCACAATTATCCTAGCTTCCCTCTAATATACCCGGTGGTGGTTAGCCGGAAGAAAGTGCAACGGAGTGCAAAATTTCTTCGTGGACGTGCCAGCAATAATTGTTATCTGTATTAAAGAGAACGGAACATTCGGCTAAGAATACCCTCTTCCTCCTTTTGCTTGCAGTGTGATCGTTGATCCTGGTCGCAACAGAGACAGGATACGATAGAAGACGGGACGAAGGTGACGAATGTCGGAGAAACGACGAGCTTCCGTACCAGTTGTTTTACGAGGGTGTATCCGGCGTCTATTTACCTTACTTTTTATCCTCACTTCCGTCCCACTCGTTCTCTCACCCTCTCTTACCATCCCTTCCACCCTGCTCGCTGTTCATCCCGGACTTCTTTAGTGGACTTCTTTCACTCTTACCCCTTACTGCTGTTCCTGCCATGGATGAAGAATAAATGATGTTGTATGGCATGACGTCCCGACGCCGACGCCGTCGTTTTTCACGGGACATCTCCGCGCCGGAGCGTCCTCCGTTTCCGATTACCTCGTCGTTATTATTGACGTCCGCGCCTCTCTGTACCCTATTTATTATGCTCGCTGCACGTGTACTGTACGTTGTACAGTACACCATCGTGTGTCATGATCTCCGTTTATAATCACGAATATCAAGCATTAAATATACATATATTTCTCACATATGTGAAAGTGACCTAATTGTGTACAGGGCTAAACATTTTCGGGTCAAGTTGATTTATGCTTGTTTACACTACGTATATTGATTATACTCAGTACATTCAATTGATCCATGTATGTTAACGATAATATACGGGCGACTGCTAAAACATTAAAAATAGCACTTTGATTATTACCGGCGATGTATGAGCGCTTATAATAGTGCTTTGTACGCGATGTATTATAAAGCCAACTAACGCTTATTTAAAAAGAACTCGAGAGACCTAAATTAAGAATTCATTGCAAGAATTATATTTTAAATAAAACCGTGATAATGCTAACAAATGTGCAATTATATGTATAATAGCATAATATAGCTATAATATATTATTATATAAAAGAATACTTTTTTAATAATAATTATTATTAGAGAGGCAACAAGAGTATGTTTTTAAAATCTTAGAGAGAGAGAGAGAGAAAGAAAGAGTTTTAGATAATACGATTTGTTATAATTAATTATTTCATTGTATTTCTTACTTCAAAATATGACACTGTTTCAGCGCCATTATAAATTTTTTCCTATGTCCTACAGGTTAAAATAGTATTGTTTATATATATTAAAGTAAAATGTAAAAAAGGTCCACCGATACTACTTTGTTCTTAATAATATTTTTTTAAACAAAAGCTATGTCAGTATCGGTGACTTTTTTCTATTATTTTAATATATATATTATTAATATATTATATATTTAATATATTATTAAAATAATTATATTATACTTTTTCTTGCATTGCAATTTTTATAAATATAAATGTAAAATAGACAATTAAATATAATTGTTACGAGATCAACGATTATTTTAAGTTCTTTTTCCTCTGCAAAATAAGAACCGTGAAATGCAGGGTGATCATAAATCCTTGTACGACCATTTCGTCAACACAAATGCAACCAGCTTTGTACTGGCACTCGTTAGCGGACTTCTTGCTGATTATTCAGAATTTCTCGCCATGTGCTTTCTTTCCCGTCTTTCCTCCTCACCATCGATGGCGTTAACAAGTAGGCGGCTTTGCGGCGGACAATACGTTCCACGAGAACGCATTCTTAACGATAGTCACTACAATTCATGTCCATTCGCGGACGCGGTAAAAACGCGGTCGCTGATCTTCACTGGCAGCATGAAAGAAAAGCGATTTTTATTTTTTATTGCTTTCTCAAAAAAATAAAATCTTCAGAGTACATTGCGATGTCTTTTTTGTAATAAGATAATATATCACTTACAGTAAATTTTAAAAAGTAATAAAAAGTAAATTAAAAAGTAATTTTTTAAAAAGTCGAAAGATTTATGGGCATTAAATATGTATTTGCAAAAATGAACAAAAAAATTTTTATTTAATCAGAATGCAAGATAAAATAACCGGGTTTTAATTTCAAATAGACTTTTACATTTTTATTTTCCATAAAAAATACTATACATATTTATCTTTCACTTCAACGTAAAATATAGAGACTTTTCTAGGATTACATAATTAAAGATCTTAAGATAAATGTCCGATCTTTTCATCTTATATCTATCAGAATTATTTACTTATTTTTGTGAATTTACGTAATTACAATTTCGACCTTTAGAGTCGTATATTCACCTATACGTCCAATTACACACCAAATTGTTTGCCTTCTATCGCATTCCGTAAATAACGTGGACAAAATAACATGTCAAAAAACCCAATTCCGTTAAACGCGCAAAACAAGCTTCATGCACCGTTAATTTTTGCAACAGAATGCACATATTTTTTTATTGCTCGATGCTGCAACGCGACAGTACCTTGAAAAATTCAGGGCATCAGCGAGATGTGACAGATAACGGACGCAAAAAAGAAGCGCGCGTAGAAAAATTCAAAAGCCGCGAAATGCAAAATTGCTAGCGATGCATATGTTGTGACGCTCATTATTATCATTTCGCCTACTATCGTGATTATTGTATGTTCACCGAGTAACGAGGCTTTTCTATATTTTCCATAGATTGTCGTTCCGTTCGAAACGCACAATGGGTACGCCCAACTAATCATGCGTTTGAAATAAATGAGCGGTCGAGTAAAATGACGTGCATCCGCGAAGTATTGAAAATTAATCATACAGATGCGATTGTATGTCGGCATTGTAACGATGGAAGGAACAGGAAAGAAAGAAAAAAACTAATGGCACATAGCTGATAGCGCGCATAAATGGCTGTTCTATTATCACAACGGGACGCTAATGCTTAAATCGATAACACGAAGATGTCAAGTCGAAAAATTTCCCTTATCGCATTTATGAGACATTCTCCCATTGGCGTGTAACTCGCTCTGTAATTATCCTCGCTGCCATGTAATTGTGAAGGATGCTACACGGGAACGACTCAAATTGTGTGAAGAGCCAGACCGTAACTAACGTCTCGATCGATTCGAACATCTCGTTTGTTTCCTAAATTTCTACGCGGCGCCATATCGCCGGGAAAATCGTGCGGAAGTAATTACCAGACCACTAGTAATGCTGCAGCTTCGAAGATGGAGAGGAGGCAGTAGACGAGGAAAGCTTGCGGCTCGACTAATAATGCCTCTTCTGCCTCGACTTCGCTCGGAGTCCCTTTTCGTTCGACACAGTGACTATCTGGCTGTGCATTAAACAAATATTACGTTTCCCTAACTGGGAAACTGGGTATACTAAAAGCCCGCAGAAGTTTCGACTAAGTTGAAATCGTGTACGATCTAGATTTACGAGTAAGAGACTACTGTTGGTGCCATATAGATATTGGGTTGTAACAGATTTTAGATTACTTTTCATTGAACTTGAGACGGAGCGGATACAAGTTCTAATTTGCCTGTTACATCTGACAACTGTATTACAAAAGAAAATTCTTTCAAATGTAAAAAGGAATGGAGTAATTTGTAAATACCCAGGGAAAAGTTAAATAAAACCTTCGATTTATTTGTTAATTATAAAAGTCTTTGTTCTAAGGATATTAAGGCTTTAAATTAAAATAATTAAAATGCGTACACATACGCACGCACGCACGCACACTAATTTATATATTATCAAAGCCTTAAACGGTCTAGTTGGATCTTAATACTTGTATGATTCTTATGTGAATTTATATACTACGTATGTAGTCCCCAGAAACGTGCGTCAAAATGATTTTTCGGTCTTGAAATGCTAACTCTATTAAACTACCGCAGTAATATCACGCAATTAGTTAAATTGCCAGTCAATTTAACTCGTGATATTACTGCGGTAGTTTAATAGAGTTAGCGTTTCAAGACCGAAAAATCATTTCGGCACACGTTTCTGGGGACTACATACGTAGTATATAAATTCACATAAGAATCATACAAGCATTAAGATCCAGCTAGACCGTTTAAGGCTTTGATTTCTATAGTTTGTATTATCACATGTATGGTCCTATAATATATTATATTATATATTATCAATTTAAACTGTAATTTTAAACAAAAAACAAGATTCGGCATTACTTCACAGCAGGTAATTCCGAACAGCAAAAGTTTTGTTTTTTATTTATAAAAGTATAGTTGATATGAAACATATAAATTTTAATAGTAATTGAAAACGAAATAACTCAAATATCTCCTTTGTATAAAGACTTTTATAATTGATAAATAACAGGCAAACACAAACAAAGTTTTTTTATCCAAAATATTGAACTCAATTTCCCAGTATTTCTAATCTACCAGCTTGCATATTAACTTTATAAGCTTGCATATTATCGTTGAACTTACATTTTCTCTGTTATTTCAACTTGTACATTAAAAACCAGGTCATATATGGCTTTAAAAATACCGGAAAATTGAGCTATTTTCTGTTAATAAAAAAAATTGTAACATGATGCAGCAATTTAGATATCGAAGTTCAGTTTCAGAACGTCAAAATACATAAAAATACCATGGTTTAATCTTCGGATCAAACATTAAATTTTATTTTATGCTCTATTATAATCGTCAGCTTTATTTAACATTTTCTTTAAATATGTATTCGCAATTTTCCAACTTTTCTCTACATACAAGAAATTCAAAGAAAGTAAAAGAATACAAGGAGCTCAATCCTAAAATGTAGTTATTGAACAACGTTACATCGACATAAATGTTACGTATAGAAAGTAAATTAATTTCATGAATTTCTTAATTAAATTTTTACTCCAATAAACTCAGAAAACTAATTGACATATAGAAGAATAGAATAAAGGAAAAACGTTCTTAAAAGTTTGGTATATTCTATTCAAAATGGCATAAAATTTACGTAACGTCTTAGAATTAAAGAAACAAAATGCAGTACAGAACGAAAATCGCAACCTTTGACATAAGAAAATCGAATATGAAATGATGAAACAGAGATTACCAAAGAATTATGAACACTATAGCGAGTTAGCACGAAGCTCGATAGTAAATAAATGTTTTACGAGAGAACTATACAGAGAGAGTTGTGTGCATCGCAATTGGCCGCACGAGCATAACGTTGGTACATCGGGTATTTGTCTTTACTGCTGTTTCACGAGAATGTTTCATCGCGATATCTACGATAAGGAAACACTCACCGAATGTTGACAATAATCTCCAGACCAGGGGTGGCCAATCTTTTTATTTGACATACCAATATGGAGATTCAATATTTTTAATGTGCTATGCTAGAATTAAGCAAAAAAAATATCGTCATCTTATTTATACTTTCTCCTCTTGCATCAAAAGTAAAAAACTTTTTTTGTGTTGGCAAAGTTTATTTCTTTTACCATATTCTGTTTTACATTCGTTTTAAAATAAATAAAGTTTAATACAAAAACCAAAAAAAACGCAGCCAGAGAGCGTGTGAAAAATAAATTTTAGTTAAGTAAATTTAGTTGTTATTTTACTGTGTCATTTTTAATTCTGATACGCGTGCTTTAGACATACTACTGAGAATACCTTCGCGTTCCACGAGTTACGCGGTTGGCCACCCCTGCTTTAGACTATTAGAGAATCCTGATGCTCTCGACTTAACTCTCGGTCTCGTATAGTTGCGCGAATGGAAGGAAAATACTTTCGAAATCTCGATAGCTACATTCTCAAAACTCATTGCTTGTATTATTTGATCATTAATAACAATGTTCTATGAGATAATTGGCACAAACAAATTAACTCGACTGTAATAAACCGTGCGTAAAATATATGACATCGAGATACCACATATTAACTCCGATAAATATTATATAATCAAATATTAAATACATAAATATATGTTAAGCTGCTTATTGACATAAAATAAATATTATATCAATAAATACTTTTTTGTATGATACAATTTTGTTCGAGGATCACACGCAAATAACGAATTAATATACCTACTTAAAATATATTTTGTCGCTGCCACGTGCTTTTAATTAATTTTACCCCGTAATAACTTGAGATGAAGTTTGCTTAATCCATCACCTCGTAAGTACATTATCGGATGCATTAATATTAATGGTTGTCCCCGAGCGTTCGTGTCAATGAGAGTGACGTAGCAAGTCACTACAGAATTCGCCTTATTGAGTAAATGTTACTAATTTAGCTCGGTCGTACGTATCGCCTGCTTCATTTCTGACTGATCGCGCACAGCGTACATTTAATATGCGTATTGAATAGTCTATGCAATGTGAGTGCTGTCATTGCCCTCAAGGGATGCGAACGGATATGAAAATGACGTGAAAGCGGAAAATTCGATTAGTATTTAGTTACAGAAACGAGTAAAATTAAATTACATTTTCTGACGGTGATAATAGATCCTTAAAACACGGTCATATAGCGTTTCGCATTCGTTCGTTTAATTCCGGTAATTAAGAGCTACTACTTCCTCTTGAACCGAGATAATTGGCGCGACTGTAATTCACCCTGTTATTACGCGGAGTAAATTTTTGTGCGCGCGATATAAATATCGCCAAAAATTTAAATGCAAAAAAATCATATTTATTCATACACGCATTCATCCTCATTCGGATATATATCCACCGTACGCTTTATTACCGTTATACAAAAATAGTACATAAAAATTCATAGAAATTATGTATACTTTTGCATGCAGAAAAAATAACGGTGCATCGGTATGAAATTAATTCGGACAAAATATATCATGTTGCATAATATATTTTGTTAAAAAATTACAGCAATATGATATTCCTATATCGTTGGTATTATCGAGCACTAAACGCGATCGGCACTTATCCGAGATCTTCTACATTGTTAAATTTATAATATCAAACTATACTTAATTTGAATTATTTTTTATCATTCCTATAGGTCGCTACTCAATATGTCATCAATTTAACTAAAACGACGGAATTAAAGAATTTAACTCAAAAAATATATTAATTAATTGACTCTAAAGTTGAGAAAGGATCAGTTCTTTGTTCAAAAGAATATAAATAAAAAAATAATGTTATTTTTGTAGATTTTGACTTCCTAGGCAATAAAATTAAATTCCAGAAAGTAAAAATGTACAAACAACACTATTTCTTTTACTTACTTTTTTGAGTAAAAATCAACCCCTTTTTCAACATTTTTCTTTAGTTTATTATTTACTAAGTGCATACGTTAAGTAATTAACTAAGTGCACCACATTCCATGCCGCGTGGAACCGGTGACCAACGCTAAACTTTCAGTTTAGACCGCTTAATATTTTAGCTATAAAAAGGAACATAATTATAAAATAATTCTTAATATCATGCGAAATATACATAATTATAATATGTGATGCAATATTTTACATTAAGGCTTCTTCTGTATAATAATAATTTTTGCAATTTTTTTAACCATTACGAAATATATATTATTTAACAAATATAACAACGTAAACAAAAATACTATGAGTTACCGGTGATCCACACGACATTACGGTCAAGTCATTTAAAATTGGCACAGCATGTTAATATAAACATGTTAATACAATATAAATACTGTTTACTTTAAAATTAAACAATTCAATCACAGAAGAAATAGATTATGTGGTTATTTTTGTAATTAATTACATGTTCTCACGAAGTTTTAATTAATAATACACTTTGACACACTTGGAAGTTAAAAATAATAAAATGTTATTTAACTCAAAAAATTTAAATTTAATTCTTTAATATTTAGCAGTAACGTAGCGGAAATAAGTTTAGAATAGAGGAAAAATCATTAGGCATGAATGAATTCAATGATTGCAATAGCAATCGGAATCGGTCGCGGTCCGATGGGCATTATGGCGATAATTAAAACATTAGGCCTCGTCGTAAACGACATTGGTGCTAAGCACGGAAGAAAGTACTGTGAGTTAGGTGCTCTCTATAAAAGTACATAGTCACTCAGTTTTGGCATCCAGTTGTTCGCTGGCTGCACCCACCGAGATAACGCCGACATGGTTACGTGGGTAAGTTCCTCGTAGTTCCCTTGGAACGTTTCTCTTTAGTCGGTGAAGTAGCTGAAGAGGCCAACTGAATGAAGTGCGCAAAGTTCGTAATCGTTTCTAAAGTACTGTGTACATAATACACAGCGTCGAATAAGGACTCATCAACGAGAATAATTCACATTTAAAGATAAAGATCTGCTTCCCCTCACGCACTCACCTTTTCCATTATTCTGATAAATACACACGTTTTAATTCAGGCTTTTAATATCATTATGAGTAATGGCCTATTACGTAATACAAAGCTCGAAATTTATCGTTGACATTCGTCTGGATTTTAGACTAAATTATCCGACGCAAGTTTGCGGACAGTTGTGACGTATAAATGTCACAGATAAAAGTTATTAGAACGTCCACCGTCGGCGCGACTAAATGAAACATTTGCGATTAATTGACATGCGCCTGGAAATTTTCACGTTTCGCGAAGCTCGATCGCGTCCCTTCGTATCGCATTAATTCAGTTAAAAACGTGGCTGAAGTTCGTAATAAAGAAAGACATTTCATCTTTCTGCCTCGTACTGTCTTCCCGTGCAAAACATGTCTCGCCATTTCTGATCCCCGGCGTCGGTCGCGTCGTCCAGTCGGGCATCGTCAGCATCTCGAAATCTTTTTGTATAAATTGCTTTGTCGCTGATTAAATCCCAAGTTATTAAGCGCCAGAACATTTGCATTTCAAGAAGAATATATCAGCGCTTCTCGCGGACGTCACTCGCCAGCTTGCAACTACTGCGGAACGAGAAAATTAGCGGCGACGGAGACGATGTCGCGATGCTATGGAATGAGATATTGCGGAAGAAACGATGGAGAGGGAAACCGAGATTCCTACTTCTGAAGTTCCCTCGACGGGAATCTTTCTATTCCAATTGGATATAAGCGTTTAATTGTCCCCGAGCCGATCGAAAGCATTGAGTAATCGTTCTGAAAGCTCCTTCATATCATTCAGCGTGGATCTCGATTGCAATTGACACATTTCGCGATATTATCCGTTCTACAGTTTACATTAGACTTGAGAGAATATGATTTTCTGGGCATTTTTAAATTTATATTTGCATTTGACTCGATGGAATTTAAAATTTGATTGATCGCAGATTTATTTCTAATAATCCCGTATTTTTGAAATTTTAAATCATGTAATCAATTTGATAAAGTCTGAAAATAGAATGTGCAGTAAACAAAATTCATTCGCGTAAAAAAAATAATATAATGTATGTAGGTGATAAAATAATATAACAGTTTCCGAGCGTAAAACAAATGAAGAAAATACACATACATGGTCATTTAATTTTCCTATTGTATCCAGCTTTCATCTCAACAGATCAGTAATAATAGATAAAATCGAAGTGGTTTAACTATAGCATGTAAGAAATCCCGTTTAGAAAATGGCTCAATTAAATAAAGCCGGAGAAGATGAAGCGCAAAATTACATCATAGATTCAATCTAATTTCGTCAATTTCGATCGAATTCGATCCCGTGCCACGAGTGAATCGCAAAAGCGGATTTCTGAGAATGTAATTTAATCCCGTCTTCGGCTGATTCCAAATTCCTACACGCGTCGGTCCTACCGGAAATTCGAATAAATCACCGGCGCGATTATATTCGAGCGTGATTAATTGATTTCTTGCGGCAAACATACCGCCAGCTGACCATGCTGATTTTCCTAACGGCTCTAGATGTGATTTCGGTTCTCGTTAGTCGAGCGATTTCTCTCCCTTTCTTCCTGCAAGGAATCCACGGCAAGAAGGCCGAAGCGCGATAAAACGACTCCCCGACGATTTACTGGATATTATCCCCGGCTCTTCCGCTCGAGCGTGCACGCGTACACATGTGTGCGATAAAAATGAATGCTTGATACTGCACGATTTATATCTATTGAAAGATAAACGCCTATTATTCAGATCGTTTCTTTGAGAGGATTCTCTCTGTTTAAAATGTGATTAGATAATAAGCAACGAGCTCTGCTGAATCATCATACAAAAACACTAGGAAAATGTTTTGTTCTACAAACCAAAATTTTACTATATAACAACAAAAATTTGATTAAAATATATACCGAATAAAATTTTTGATTAAAATGTACTGAATACAACTGTAATTTAATGCAAATTATTTAGTAGGTATAAATAAATATTTTTGTTATTTACAAAGCAGAGAAATTATTTTGCAAAAACAATTGAATGTGTTATATAACCAAAATATTTGGTTACTGTTAAATTTTTTTCTTTATAGTGAAATTAAAATTATAAAAATAAATATTTATATCCAAGATGTCATATCCTTGTATAAGTATTATAATTATTATACGGAAAAATGATTATATTAACAGCATTCGTCAGCAATCTTAATTAAAAATAATTTTATGACAGTATTGGTAAAACAAACACGCCATGCTCTTATTCTAATAAAATATTATTTGTTTTAGTGATATCATTATTAAAACAAGATTATTTTTCAATTGGAATACTATTGACTAATGTTGCTGACACAACGTTATATTTTCTCATGTATAGCTAATCCAAATTCGGCAATAATGATAAGTTGCTATTAGATTAACAATCCAAAAGATATCGCCGTTCCACGAACAGGTTCCATTTACCGAACTCGTCTGTCATCCTAGGCGTGGTTTCCGGTCGTTGGTCTGTTGCTGGCAGCAGCGACTGGTCAGGAACCTAAAACACGAGATGAGATTCGACCGCAGGTGTCGACGACCAAACAAGAACTGGTTGGTTCCATCAAGCTGCTGAGACAATTGCAGCCGCCTCGACCGTTCGTGCCCAAGAATCTACCGGGCATTATCGCGCCAGTCGAAAGAAATCAGAAGAAACGACAGCTGGCCAATCTCGGGCTAACCTTTCCAGAGCCATTGTTACCGCTAAATGGTCAAACTCCACTTCCGCTTCTCGAGACAACTTTTGGCGCGGGTCACGGTGACAGCATCGTTCCACGAATCACTCCGCAACCAAAGCAGATTATCACGCGGATAATCGAGACATCGCCGTCGCTTGGTCATGTCACAATCGTGACCCCATCGATCCCTGAATCACAACGTCGAATTCACGATTTCGACAGATCATCCCATCACAAATCCCATTCCTTCCACCATAAACACGGACATCATCATGGACATCATCACGATCATCATCACGGTCATCATCACGGTCATCATTCGCATCATGACCACCATGCTAAGCACGGCCATCATCACGAACACAAGCATCTTCATGGTCATGAGCATAAGCACGAGCATGATCATCATGAAGAACATAAACATCACGAAGACCACAAACATCATCAAGATCATCATCATGATCATGGACATAAGCACCATTCTGATCATAAGCATCATCATGGCCATGAACATAAGCATGGTCATGAGCATAAACATCATGGAGAGCATAAGCACTATCACGGACATCATCACCATTCGAAGCACGAACACCATGAAGAACATAAACACCACTCTGAGCATCACCATCATCATAAGCATCATCATCATAACGAGCACCATCATCACCATGACCATCATCATGTTAACGAGCATCATCATCATCACAGTCATAAGGAAACTGAGAAACATCATCATCATCATGGACACGATCACAAAGAGCATCATAAGCACGAGCATAAGGAGGAACATAAGCATCACCACGGACATGAGCACAAGCACGGCCATCATGAGGATCATCACCACAAACACGGACATGACCATAAACATGGACACCACGAGGATCACAAGCATCACCATCATGAAGATCATCATCACAAGCATGGCCATGAACATAAACACGATCATAAGGAGCATCATCATCATGGTCATCATGAGGATCATCATCATAAAGAAGATCATAAACATGGCCACGACCATAAACATCATCATGATCATCACGAGTATCATCATCACGATGAGGATCATAAGCATCACGAGGAACACGACCACAAACATCATCACAAGCATCACGAAGGTCGTGAGCATCACGAGGATCACCACCATAAGCATGGACATGATCATCATCATAAGCACCACGAGGATCATCACCTCCATGTGTTCGAAAATTACGATCACGGGCATTACAAAAGTTTCGGCCATCGTTTCGAATCCCCGCCTGTTCATGAAGAATTCATACTCTCAGAAGAAAGCGCAGCGATTTCAGTGACACCGCCTTTAAAAGACGTTCTAAAGATCACGAAATCACCGAAAGTGAGGGAATCCGTAGAGCACACGGAGATTGCGCAAGTTTAACATATGAATTATAGCATAATACGACAGGGTTGCTTAGAAGTAAAATGTATAAAATCAATTACTTATAAACAATATATATCAACAAAAATTAAAAAGAAAGCATTTAGTAGCGCAGAATAAAAGATTTCATGTATTTTAACTTTAAAGCTTTAAATTTTCTTCTATGTGTGTGTGTTCTATTTGAAAGGGCAATCTTTTAATCAAGAATACTTTATTATGCATCGTAATAATTTCTTTTGATTTTCCAATTATTGAAGGTATATTGAAATAAGTTGAATAATGACTTTCTTTTAAACCACTTTTCTAAGAGAATTTTTTATTTCATATATTTATTATTTATTAATAAAAATAACTACCATATTTGATGAATTAAAAATTAATTAGAAAGAACGAGAAATGAAAGAATATTTAAATATAAGTAAATCACATTAAATGTTACATTAAATTTGTAATCTTTTAAATGCCTCACCGGCTTTTTTAATTTGTTATACGACGAAATATGGTACTCATTCATTTTCAGGCTAAATAGATATGTCAGATTAACTTTTTGTTAGCATTTTACAAATGCGATATTTAAAAAAATGTAATTTGCGCTGCTTTTAAACGAAATGTCGCTAATAGTCAACGAAAAAGTCACGTTTTACATTAAAACTGTATATTATTTAACCCTGTCGTAGGAAACCATCTAACTGAATGCTGTTCTGCATTACCCGCTTTGTATTTTCTCGACGATGGCGTCGTTCAAGAAAACGATTACGGCTCGATCGTGGTACAGGCTCGTAGGTATCCCGTTAAACGTTGTTTCTCGTTAGTCAGACATTACTCGAGCGTTGTTGACACCTTTGAAATATAAAGTTTTCACCACTTTACGATCCTTTCATTTTTCCACCGCCCTGGCCTCTTGGTATAAAGCCGAGGTAAACGACAGCTCGTTTTTCCACGGAAGAGAGACAATATTTAAGGTTTATAGCAAAGAGCCGTATTTTTATGCCGCTGCAAGAAACTTTATCCGTGAGAATATAAACAAACGATGGAAAAAAAGGGATAGATTAAAATATTAACATGTTAATTGCGTCGAAGTAACAGTATTAACGCGACAGTATCAAGTGACAGTATCAACACGTCAATATTGGGAAAGTTTAATCATACTCTAGTAGAAAACTCTACGCAAATATATAAATCCAATTGAAAAGACGATTCGAAAGTTAATTTCCAATGTAATTCCTTTAGGTAGCGTAGATCGTGGTCGTAATTCTCTGACTTAAGAATAATTTACAGGCGGTACTAATTTCTCCCGGCAAACTGCGATTCATGAAAGTAATTTCTTAGAAACCGAGGGTTAGGACGTGTGTACATTAGGAAGGTTCCTTCGATACGCCGCAAGCAATACACCTATCTCGCGTGCTAGGTAATGAATCGATTATTCAGAGAGAATCGATTTAGCTTTAGGCGTGAGCGCGCGTAATCCGTTAATACCGTCTTCCACGACGTTGTAACTCGTTTGACAAGTTGTCAACGTTGGGCTCTATAAGCCCGACTTTCAATTTACTATATTGATCGAAACTTTTCAAGAGTGCAGTAGAATCGGGAGACGATACAAATCGAACAATGGTGACTTTGGATAAGCGTCATTTCCAAAAGATTCGAAAGAAGAAAAAAATAAAGCACTTTAGAAATCTTCGGAGAGTAACTCCCCGTCGAATCTTTCCGCACGATAAGAAAATCGAGGTAGACGAGAGATCTATGGCAGGGATGAGAGGCAGAAAAGGAGATGAGACGATAAATCCCGTTTGTGGATTGAATTGACGCCTCTATATCGTTCACGGTGCGCTTCGCTATAAAGGTGTTGCTATGCTTTAAGATTAAAAGGTCAGATATTCGCCTCTGATAACGCGATAAATTTCGAAAAAAAAGCTGATTAAGTCAGGAGATATTTGTGAGCGTTATCATAATTGGTATACGACATTGCATATAGTATACATATAGTATATCAGACAAAGAATTAATAAGAATTAATAAAATTTTTTTTTAAATAAAAGATATAAAAAGGAGCAATAATGCAGACATACATTGAAGAAGGTAGCAAAGTAAAAGTCGTCCCGCAGATGTCTGTCCATTAGTAAATCGTCTTTTAGCGTGATAAGTGAATCAAAGAGCAAGAAGATTCAAGGCTAAAAGAAGCAGGAAGGACAGACCGACGTGGTAGGAGGACGAAAGGATATAAATTGTGTTTGCGAATCAAATTACTAGTTCCATCTTCCTTCACCGCTCTGCGTAATTTTGAATCTAAATGTCACGCCTTTGATCCTAGTTTCATGACTACAGACACAAAATACTAATAATAATAATAATAATAATAGTAATAATAATAAGCTAAATTATACAATTCAACACCTGTTTTTATATTTTTGGAGTAGATCCTTTACGAAAATTTCGAATCTAAATGTTATATTTTTAACCAAGTTACTTAGGAGTTATTTTAAAGTTTTAAACGAGAGGCCAATAAAATGTTTCGGAATGCTTGCCTATCAAGAAATTGTCTTTTTGTTGAACGAGAAAATCAAGAGAAAGACAAAGAGAGGCGTGAGAGACAAAATGGGGATACGCGAGACGAGTGAGCAGGCGTAGATAAATCCTGTTTGCGGATTGAATGGCTTGCCTCGACGTCCCTATCGTGTTCAACTTTGACCTAGAGCAACTTCCGTCTTTCCACAACCGCAAACTTGTTACCGTAATGTGCCTGTAAGTCGGTCTCACCGGTAGTTCCCGGTAGTTAATTAATTAATACAATTAAGCGACGACGGTTCCCGATATAAAGTTGTTTTCGAGTGGCGCGGAAAATATGTCGTTGGAATGGGGAATAACAATAGGTACTTCAAGAAAGTGTCGCTGCAAAAGGCGATAAGAACAACGCCGGAGTAATTGCGAGTTGTCCCTCCATTAGCGAATTATCCCGTCGTCGCGCAAGGAAAACAACGAAGGAACTGAATGCAACAATACGATAGGAAAGCGGAAGACTACGTGTTTTCGCGAGTTGGAACGTTGGTCACATCGTTGGCGATGCAATTGTTCTGCAGTCGCGCTGGCTGCGAGATAAGGAAACTAACGACAATGACCATCCAATCAAGGAAAGAGTGCAAGCACGTCTGTATAAAGTATGCTCCTAGATAATAGAGGAGTAAGTGCTATTGTTTATTCTTAGTGCGATAATAGAAACTAAGAGTTTTCTTTAAAAAGTTGCGAGAAGCACCCTCGATCAATCCTGTTTGTAGATGACATCTGTAACTTGATTGCAAACATTAATTTTCTAATGCTAAGCGAACTAACTATCTCTCTCCTTTTCCGATAAACCTGTTAATATAATGCAACTACGGTTTAGCGATATAACGCGTAAGTAATAAAATTATACGAAACTCCGTGGTTAGTTTGCAACACCGAGATCGTGCTCAATTTGCACCTGCACGCAAACTGAGAATTATTTCCATTATGCTATCTGTGCAGATCGCAAAGTTCTTCCAACGTTTTTCTATTATACACAGAAAAATATCATTTTGTTGCTAAGAAAAGTGATTACTCAATTTATTTTCTTACTTTCAAGTAACAATTATCTTTAATAAAAAATATTTTCGTGATGATAATCTTAAAATATACTTATTACAAGTTTTAGAAAACTCATTATTATATGTATTCAAAATAAGAATTTATTTTCTTTTGAAGAATAATATTATAAAATTGATCAAAGAAGCAACTTTATATGAATCGAATTTGTTTTAAAGTAATAATTTTTATCAAAGTATAAACTTGCTATTCAGAATACATTTTGAATAAATTTTATACTTGTGATAAACTTATAATAGATTTACGGATGTATAAACTTTTGAAATACTTGAAACAAGTAATACTTGCGTACAGTAAGTATTTTTTTGTGTGTAGGATTATTTATCTTTCCTGTAAAAAATATTGTGGAACATTATATTTTTATTTAGTAAATTTGGTCGATTTAATTGTTGCTGTTACCTTAAACCGGTAATTTATTTATTTTTACTAACTCGAGACTTGTTTATTTTTACAAATTATTTCATAACCAAGATTTTCTGCTCTGATCATATTTATTCCCCCTCCTCTCCAAGCTACAAATTATTTGCTGATGTAAAAACTTTTTACGTTATTAGTACAGTAAAGAGATGTGGGTCTTAAGAAAGTAGAAAAGAGATAATTTTAATACAAATGGAACTCGTGAATGCGTATTCACAAGTTTCGATAATAATTGTTAATGAAGATGAACTTTATGTTTCAGTAACATTAATTATGCTAGGCTACTTACTCGGCAGTACTTTCAGCCGGCTATTATTTAAATACGCTTTTATTTTAACGAGTCAAGTCTTTTATTCATTCATTGATGCAAGCTCTGCTAATGAGGACTGTAATCAACAAAGCAATGGATATTAATATTTCTGTCAGTCTTATAATGCTAAATAAATTTTCGAAATAAAATTACAAATTACCAATTCACAAAAGAAACGAGACAGTTACAAACTAAAAATCTATTCACAACGTCCGCTATCAAAAATTTATCGCATTGTCTGCAATTTCAATAAAATGTTTCACGAGGTAACACAACGAAAATATTATTTATGTTCGTGTTCTCTGTGTCGAGGTACCGCGGGCGATCCATCAGATCGCAAATATTCTCGCTGGGAAAATGGCCGGCATCGCAATCACGAAAGCACTGCCAGAGCACGAAGACGGGCTCGTTCCAACGTGGAAAGTTATCGGTATCTATCTCGACGAAATCCTCGAAGTTCGCAGTGTCTGCCCGTGAAATGGGTTAATAAATCGTCCGGCGTGATACATTTAAGCCGTAGCGTGGCGGCTGAAGGAATTGTTGCAGTGCGAAGGATCCGGGATCGAGGAGCACGGATCCGGAAGGAAGAGGTTACCGCGGACGCCATCGTGGGATTTAAATTCGTCCGACGGGTTTATCAGCATGCATTGGTCGGCGCACACATTGGTCCAGCACCGAATGCTATTTCTATCTTTCGTTCCTTCAAAGGAAACGAGAACATAGTGGAGATAAAGAGATAAAGCCGCGAGAAGAATCAGCAGAGGCTCGGAGAAAGGAGGCTCACGGATATGGGAAGTAGATGAATTGTGGATGCCATGGACGAAAGGGGAGAAGGGAGCGATCATAACTCACGACACGTCGAATCTGACAAATAGATCTACCGTCTCGCGTGGTGATACCACGATATCATTATGCAGTTACGATGCAAGAGCTGATATCCTATCAGAGTCAATTTGATTAAGAGTCGAGGATCCAATGCAGATTATTTTACATACATATATAGATTTATTTTTACATATACACATACTGTTAAAATCATAAGTCAAAGTGCACCCAATTTTGAATTAATTTTGAGTTAATTTATTATTAATTTATTATTTAATAAGTGCATAATATAGATGTTGTTTATTTTAATATGGATGTTGTTTATTTCAAAACTAAGCACTTCGACCACAGAAATTGATTGATACAGTAAAAAAAATAAAATGTTAATTTTAACTTAAAAACGTATACATAGTTGACATTCTGAGACATCCAAAAATGTTAAAATTAACATTTTTGTGTCCACTATACGTATTTAAGTTAAAATATTTTATTTTTTACAATGTGTATACATTTTGACACATGGAAGTTAAAAATGACAAAATCTTATTTAATTCAAGGGATTAGATTACTATCCTTGTTCCTTTGATATCTATAATAAAAGTGCATACTATGATAAAAGTGCATACTCACGCATGAATTCTGAAAACTGCTCAAAAGAAAAATTTTTATGGAAAATCATAAAGATTGCGCTAATCTAGACGAAAATTATCTTACCTTAACGAATATTACCTTATCCCGTGAATTTTAAGGCCATTTTTCGACTTTTGAGCCAAGGAAATAGCCTTATCTGCACGGTGTAATTTAAAGATGATAACAAGAAGAATGTAAAAGATCGTGGGAAACAGCATTTAACAATTAGGAACAATTTCTACTCGCCCGTAGAACTTGTTCGCCAGCAGCGTCGTTGACTATCTGGGTCAAAGTTGGAACAACAGGAAAGGTGAAGAGCAACTTTAGGAAAGTAAAGAACGGGCATTTCCTTTCAGCCATTAACGAATTCGTATCGTTGAGAAAAAAAAAGAAGATTCTTGTTGTTGCGCTGGATCAGATTGTAACAAACAATAGTATTTTTCCCAAAGCGCATTTGCATGTATGTCTCTCTGTAGAGTATAACTAACTTTGAAGGAACGCTCACTGACACCCTCTAGCCAAACATGTTTCATTAATTACTTCTTTCTTGTTGATAGAAGTTTTAAATGATTCTTGACATAAAGAGATCCTGCAGAACAATTTTGCTGAAGTATTTAAAAATTTAAATACAGATTTGAAAACATTTTTTAAATTATCAAAATGATTACGTAGGAATCTCAAGCACGATAAGCAATGTGCAACGTTGCAAAAAGTTTTGACATTCTATAAACAACTAGTTTGAGTGTTCTACCTAATTATTTTGATGGTTCAACAAAATTATTGTCAGATGTGTATACTAAAATGTATTCTGAATCATATACACTCTTCCTTTTATATAATATAACCTCTTAACTCCATTGTTTTCAAATAATAAAATGGCAAAGTTGATCGGCGATAAGTAGAGACTGCTGTTGGTGGCGTAAACTGGGAGAAGTGAAATTTTTCGCGACGTAAAGAAAATCTATAAATCGTCGCGCCAGTCTATTTTTCTTACCCGGCGTGCTAAGTGACTGGAAAGAATCCCGTCGGCTGCCATGTGAAATGTCGGCACCCTCCGGCTAGCTAACACTACCCGAAGCTGAAGGGAATCCACATAACGTTCGAGAACACTGGGAACGCGACCCGCGAACGATTTATCGATAATTGATCGCGTACACCCGTAAATTGCATTGTAATGTTTGCCCGATATAAATCCTACAAAAATTATAAAATAGGCTTTCGATTAACTCTGACGAATTGATAGAATTTTCAATTTCTATCAATGGGAAAAAGATAAACATGTTTAAAGTGCATACTTATCTCTAGTGCATATTCAATATTGAACGTAACTCAAATTCTTGCTTTAAGTTGATCACAAAAGTGTAGGGCCACTTGAGGCAATAAAGGAATCATTTGCACAAATTTGAAAGTAACGAGGCTTGTACTTTTATTAACCTGATTGTGCAACGATTCGCAATAAATACTAAGAGAGAAAGAGAAAACTCGCGGCGCCATTTATTATGATTTCCAAGATGCATCTATCTTCGCGCCGAAGATGGTTACGACAGCGCCAGGCCGTTAATCGGCGCTGAAGAGGCCGCGTCTAACAATCAGACCATCGGGAGCATTCCACGAGGCATTTATCGATAATCGATCGTAGTAGACTCCCGAATCGCAGACGGTTCCATTCTCGTCCAGGCTCTCCTTTGCCCTCAACCCCCATTTACCACCGACCGTCCTGCTTCCTGGAGCAGGTAAAGGTGCATTCACAAGCGCGCGGTAAGGAGCACTTAAGCCGTTAGACTCAAGAAGGATCTTGTTTCGGGCTCCACGGAGCTGTCACGAGCACGTTACGGAAGCAGGCATCGACTTGTGTACATGGGCACAGAGTTATGCACAAGAGAGCTTCGTGTGTATGGCCAGGCCACGCGTGTATATGGAAATGCGTCGTTAGACAGGTGCTTGAGAACCGCACCGCATGCCACCGGGTAATTTCTCATAGGTGCGACACGTCGACTCCGCAGCGACGCAATTTGCCACCTGCAATGGTCTGTCCTGTCTGTACGGAGGTTTGCGCCTGTACGGGAGGAAATAAACGCTGCCGCACCCTTTTGCCTTCCGTCTCGCGGCGGTTTCTGCAGATAGATGAATCGCGCCGGAGCAAACGACTTTTTTAATGGATATCCCGAGACTCCCAGTGATAAAACGGTGATATAAAATCACGCGGGACCAAAGCAGCAGACACACGGAAAGATTTTGCTGAAAGATCTAAAATTTTGCTGAATACAAATTTGAAAATAATTCTATTGGATTTAATCATCAAAATAATTATATTATATTATATTATAAATAATTATAAGTTATATTATAAATAATAAAAAACTAAAAAAATGCTGCAAAAAGTTTTGATATCCTAACAATCGGTATAAATTTCCAACAAAATTTGTATCTAGCAAAATATTAGATCTTTCAGCATAATTGGATTAAAAAAAAACGTACATGCTTTTTAAAAAATTATGCAACTACATGTCTTTATTGAAAAACAATCATGTGTTTTTTTTACATCAATTTATTCATTTCATTATTGTGCATAAAAGTATTAAAATTCAGGTATCAAAAAATTAATAGTTTACGAGATAGAGAGTTTATATTTCATGTCAAAATGTGCCAGAATAAAGAATAAAATATCTCATAACCTATTAATTTTTTATATTTCTACCTCAATACTTTTGTATGCAGAATAATTAAAGAAATCATATTATATAAAAAGAGTTATATAATTTTATTTTAAAAATGACAATGATTTTCTTATAATATCGAAAACTAATTTTACCATTATTCGACAAACGCAAAAGTTATGCAAATACATAACTTTTATTTAAAACATTTTTGCTTATTAGGTTCAATTTTCGACATATTCTGGTGATTTGTTTTAGATGCCCCATACTGTACCATTTCGGCTATTAATTTATTGCAATATTCGAAAGCGATTATTGATGTAATCTACATGATCGATCTACGTAACTCTTTTGATTAGTTGACTCTCTCTCGATACCGTAGGATATCTCTCGATATCCGAAAGGATATCAATCTTTATTCTTTACGCTTCGTTAAAAAGCCAAAACAAAAAAGAATATACAAAATTCTTCTTTGCTACGACATGAACTGTCAGTTATTGTGTTACCACATTATCACGAATATCCATTAAAAATATCATACTGCATGATATACACGAGATCAATGACGCGAGACGAAGCGAGCCGAATTGCTCCTTTTCAGCATCGCAAAACTCTCAATCTTAAGTATATGATTTGAGAATATCATTCGGTTTACATTCACACGAAACATTTTCATCTCGGACTCGCGACTTTTATGCCTATCATGACCGATGAATAATTCACGCGCAGAGCGACATGAAAAATCGTCTACGCCTTGTATTCTCATCTACAACTACCGTTCCACCGTTTCCCTCCCGGAATTCATCGAATACTCTCTTCTAGCCGCGCACGAGGCGGGTCAATCGATATTCGGTCGATGAGGCTAATGGTAGGTATCGTGTAACGCCCGGCCGATGTCGTTATTACATTGAGATCGCCACTTTGGGCGTGGACGCAATTTGAAGAGATAGCCCCGGCCTGTAGTCGTATATTATGAGCTGTGAAAATATCTGCGTCGGAGAGTCCGATTCATCGCCGCGCATTTTAGTAACAGCGGGAGCAGGCGGCACTGTTCCCATTCCCGCGTACGTTACGTGCGTGAAAATACGAGGTTTTCGCACAAAAATTGAATAATTTTCAATATCGTTGATCGATTTGTGAAAATAAAAAAAAGTAAAGTCTGTCGTTACAAATTGTTACAGTCTATCGATGACGTGATCAAAAAGATAGAAAATTCACTATCGAGTCGAATAAATTCGTTAATACGTTTACGCTTTTTACGATAAATTGCACGATTTCATGCCCCAACTGGCGATCGATACAAAAGCGTCTTTTGTGTATTGGTGCTTCCCGGTCTATCGCAATAAATTCTAATTACAATCGAATACTCGAAGATACGCCGGTAGTACCATGCGAATCGCTGCACAATACCGTACAGGTGGTGCAATATATGCTTGGCTTTATTCATATTTCTCACGCTATTTCTCCCAATAATCGAGTGTCGCCTGCTATCGCGAGCAGTTATTTCAACATAATGGACGGCAGCTTATAATAGTACCTTACGTCTCGATAGTATGTTGGAAAATACTATTTTCTTGCTATAATTATTACCATAATATGTATTACGTAACTACAGCTTGCTATATTATTAAATGCAAAGCCATGACACAACATTTGTCAGAACTTAAAAGGAGATTTTAAGATAAACAAACTTTACAACTTTTTTAATGTCTAACCAGGTTAATAAAATTTATGACGTTTAAACATGATAAGTTTTTCGAAAATCTTGCTTTTTAGAGACGAAGATTTATCGAGGAAGGGAAGAAGACAGTTTACTCATAGATTTTGATGTAAGAAGCTTCGCCAGAAAACCAGTTCATTTTTCCGCATTCATGCAGGATACGAATATCGCCACACCGAGCATCTCAATTAATATTCGTTAGTTATATTATATAACGTTCAATATTTCGATTAGTTTTATTTTATTATGGTTTTCAAATCAAATTACGGTTTCATAAGTTCTTCATATAAAAAGAATAAATAGCAATTCAAAAGGACTCTTTGATGAAAGAAGTCAAAAACTCCGTAATACCGATTGCTCTTGCAAAATTTATCACTCGTGTCCCTTTGCATGCAAGCCCCTCGCTTACCATGACCCAATATTCGTACATTCGTCGTCGCTTTTATTCTACGCCAAAATTGAATTCGATCCGATAACGCCCACCGCTGTGCATACAGTCTCACACGAAACGCAGCGTCGATCGAAAGCCAGCTAGAGATACCTCGTACCAGGTGGAATTTCTTGCCGGTTGTATTATATTCTGGCGTCCTTTATTTATACTTCTCACGCTATTTCTTCCCAATAATCGAGTGTCGCCACGCATTTATTCTAGATCGAGGCCGGTTTTGGCTTTGTGGATTAAATATTACGTTTGCTGACTGACGCCAAATTGAATCGAAAATTACAAAAAAAAAAACGAGATTAGAGTATAATCAAAGCAGCAAATCTTGCCAAAATATGTTAAATTAAATACAAGTTTTCAATCCATATGCATATACATATATTTTATTACTTTTATAAGAAATACTTATTAACCTTTAGGGGACGGAAAAACGTAATTGTAATAAAAATATGGTGATGAATTCGTGTCATATTTTAAGACAGGAAATAATAAATTATAACAATATAAATATTAACAGGGCATAGAACCAATATTACAACGAACAATTTTAATTAAAATAATAACATTACAAACGTTTCGACTCCTATCGGGTTATTTTCAATGCAAAACAACTTTATCTTAGAAAACCGGTCAGATTAGTAAAATCTTAAAAAATACATAATAAAAATAAATATAACTTATCCTAATGTCGCTAGCATAATATTATCATAAAAAATTAATTGTAACATTTCCTAATAATTAAAGAACAATCTTGTCAATAATATAAGAAGAGTTAAGATTTAAATTATAACAAATCTTACTCTAGGAGAGAGAGAGAGAGAGAGAGAGAGAGAGAATAGCAATTTTTAGCGTTTTATATAATTATTTTAATGGTCTAACAAAATTATTTTCAGATTTGTATCAGCTAAATCTTTAGATACTTCAGCAAAACTGTTCTTTCAGTATATTGTTACAATGAATGGCTTCCCGATGCCTCGGGCGAGCAAATGTGTTCTTTGGACGTATATCCGTTTTACGTTTTTCTTTTTCTATTTTTCTGAAATATTGGGCTGATAATAATCAAGAGAGACGAGATGAGTAATAATTTCAACCGCAACGACGGAACATCAAAACGCCGTAGGCGACTATTCCATCCGATTATCGTTATCATAATCGCAATGACCGCAATCGTGATGGACTCGGGCGGAAAAGAGGCCAGCATGAGATCGTGATGACGGGCGCCTGTTCTATATGACGTGCACATAGAACGCGACTCCGGTTAGCCGACGGGTGAACCTGGATAACGTTAACCTGATTTATGACCAGACCCGAAGGCTTTTCGAAATTTGCATTGGGCCAGTGAGAGAACGAATATGTCGGCAAGAGAGCCAGACGCAACGTTACAGAAAGATAGAGAAAGAGAGAGAGAGAGAGGGGGGAGGGGGAGAAGCACGGCGGGAATCAAAGTTATGAGAACGGGTCGGTAGGAGATCGAGAGCGTGGCGAGAGGCAGCCAAAGAGAGAGATTAGGCCGAGCTAACGAAAGGATAACTCAATAAAGATGGCGGGATAGCTCGGACCAAATAGAGTCTCGACAAGCTATCTTCCATCTTCCTATCTCTCAGGAGGTGAATCTGTTTATCATCGTGATACACACAAAATTAGATCCGTCCTCTGCAAACACTTCGGTTCGTTTTCTGCCGGTCATCCGCATAATCTCGATTAAGATTTAAAAAAGTTCTTCTTTCTCTCTTCGATTCACGTAACATTACCACGATAAGGTAGTCTGAGGAATAGAATCAATATAAATTTTGAGACAGTTAAATTCGGTTCCACCAACGTAAGATTAACTTTAATGTCGATTTAACTTACCCCCCCCCCACATACATATCTTACATTAGTGGAGCCGGACCTTAATCAATAATTGTTATTAATTTCGTTATTTTGTGTTTCAAATAGACGCTTTATCATGCTAGTTATTTTCGCGCGTTTTCTCTGCACCGGAAATAATAAACAACAATTCTATATTGTGTGTAATCCAGTACCAGTCAACGATACAAGCGCAGAGATCACAAGTACACGAAGAAATTTTGCCTGTCATATAAAATCACGATCCCAATAAAATCGCGAATTTTACGACACTGTAACGAAAATGTATGTTAAAACTTTTGCAATTTATAATGATTTTTACAATATATAGTTTGCTAAATCAGTTTAGTAAACTGTTAAGCCGCTTCGCCGCAATTCGAATTGGATAAATTCATCTTTTTTTATTTTTTATCGTGCAATAAGAAAAAAATACCGTGTTTATATATTATTTTTATTATATAACCAAGTTGCAAAAATTAAGAATTTATAGTAAAACTTAATAACAAAACTTTTAATTTTTTTTTTATCAATAAACAGAATTGGTTCGATTCATTTCGATTTATCTACTTTAGTCCAACGTTTGATTTCTTCCTTTGAGGCTGTTTCGTAAATTAATAAAATATTAAATAATCGTTTATATCTGCGTCAAAGTATTTAGCAGTCTTTCATTTTCTCGTGTCTCTATGAAGCTATTTAAATATAACAGTAATTCTGTCCAGTCTTTCCTTCTCGGAAAAAAAGAGAGACAAATATGCGAAATTATTTCTCGACATATTTTCTTTCTCTCCTACAATGCAAAAATTTCCCTTGCTCCGTTATTATCTATACTACAAAAGCTCGCAGCAGCAGCGTAAAGTAATTTACGAAATTGTAGTCCGTGCTGTTCCTCCACGGAGACATTAATGCAGAATCCTCCTACTTTCCTACTACGCGTTTCTCTGTTCTTTTTCGCGAACATTTTATTCTCAAGGCCAATCATCCCGTCTCTAACGTAGGTATCGCAGTGCGAAATACGACGTGGGCATACAGAAGAAAAGGCAAAAGAGGAGGAGTATCGAAATCTTGTAACCATGGCAGTGTTTTATAGCTACAAGACGGAAACTCAGCGTATTCTGAACTGGAAAAACTTCGGTGGTCCTCGTCTCACGTCGTTCGAAAAGGCGACACGCTGAGACAAAGTAACATACAAATGCGAAACGTCGAAGACGCGCGTCCGCGTTCTGTCGGAATAAAAGATAAAACCGTGCGTATCCCATGCACCAGGGAAGTAGCACGACCATTGGCGCGACAGTATATCGCGATGCGTCGGAAGTCGACGTAAGATATGACATAAAGTTCCCGGCATGATACATAACAATGACGCATAGGCCTGACAACTTTCCTTGCGGAGAACTTGCCGAGCAATAATTCCCGGGCGCTGGCTGTCCGAGGGGAAAACTTAAAATGAATTCACACGGCCGGCAAACATTCGCGATATCTAGCGCTCTAAATGTACCAGAGTAGCGCAAAATGTTTGGCCTAATAACTATATTATATTAAAGAATTATTACCAAGTTACACGTAACATGTTAATTGTAATTTCCTCCCTGAACGATATAACTGTAAGATAACATACGTGTGTTACATTTTTATAACTATAATATAACACACATGTGTTATATTATACACTCTAATAAAAATAGCGGTGTCTATATAATTCTCACTGTGCCGGTGTTAATATTAACACCAAAATGAAGTAGGTTTAATACCATGAATTTTAAATCCACACCATGATGGTGTTGGTATAAACACTAGAAATTTGAAATCCATATAATGTTGGTGTTAATATTAACATCAACACAGTGAGAATTATATAGACATCGCATGGGTATTAAATTCACAATAAAGGTATTAAATTCACCGAGGAGATATTTTTTAGAGTGCTTATTTATTTATTGGTTTATTTACTAAGCTTATTTACTATTTATTACTTATTTATTGGATGATAGACCATCGAGTCAAAAATAGCGATTAAAATAGCCAACAGGAAAGTTGTTGGCATCCGACTCAGATAAAAGGATTGCGTTATTAGTATTACTAGTACATCTAGAGTTCTAGCAATACTAACATTCGTGCGCTTCCTCATAGAACGAGGCAAAATAAAAACGTGCCTTTAAGTTACGGATGCACTCTGCGTTTTTCTGCACGTTTAATTAGACCCTCCCCCCTCCATCCCGCCGTGCAAGACCACAGGGTAAAAGTTCTCCGTTCGGCAGAAACGGTCGATATAAAATTGCGAGGTTACAGACCTATCTTCGGAAGTGCCAGTTATTCCGCCAAGGAAAGAAGACCAGCTGTAACCAGGGCGTAAGGGGCGGTCGACGCGCAATACCTTCTTTTTTCACTACTTTACGCGAACGAGCAGCAAGTCTGCACGCTGTAAAACTTGTATGCGTACGATGGAAGTTTGACGCGTTCACGCTTGGAAGGGAAGAAATTTCATTTCAACCAATACCAAGTAATCTGCGAGAAAATTCACTAATTTGTTTCACAAAAATTCAATGAATAAATAAAGCGTTACTCTCGCCGAAGGATGATATAAATCTCCGAAGTGAGATTGGGATGCGTGGGATATCCAAGAACAAATCACGATAACGTAAAATTAAGAGACATTAAAATGAATTGTGATGGATAGAAAAGTGACTTTTAATAATTTTTTTGAAACTATTTTGATGCCACTTTGACTTTTTATTCTATTTGGATTCACTGCTAAATTCATATTATGTTAAATTATACCTAATTTAAGTTATTTTTAATAATTCCTAAGTCGCCACTGCTCCTAAATATGTCGTTAATTTAATTAAAACGATGGAATCAAATTTAACTCAAGAAATGTATTAAATGTGACTCAAATTTAATTTATTACTTGTTAAGTGCATACGTTAATATAAATTGTTTACTTTGTAACTAAGCGATTTAACTTACTAACAAATATGTAGATTCATAAAAATAGTAGATTCTTTTTAGATGTGGTTGTTTTTAACATGTTTTATATTAAAATAATACTGAAAAAAATGTGCTAAATTTTAAGAAATATTTGTTTAAATAGTACTAACTCTTATAACATTTATTTATTAGAAAAATTAATTAATTAAAATTTAAAAAATGATGGTTAAATAAAATTAATAGAACTTTTATCAAATAAATATGTGTTCACATCTAGTAAATATTCAGCTATATTATTCAAACAAATATTTATTAAAATTTACTACATTTTTCCTCAGTGTACCATTTGATATACTTATGTCCATTTCCAACGTTTTTAATCTTTAGAACTAGAAAAAAAACGAAGAGTAAATTGAACCGAGATTAAAGTTAATCTACATTAGTGGAAACGGGCATTAGAAGTTAAAAATAACGAAACGTTATTAAAGAATCGATTTAAATTTGATCCTTTAATATTAAATAACAGGGTAGCTACTTTGAGCACACGCGATATTATCATTTCAGCAAACCATGTACATAATCCTTGTGAAATTCGCTGATCTGTTACGCGAGAACGCAATGATAATAAATACAGCGTTATTCTGTCGTTCGAAAAATGATAGTATCGTAAATATCTAAAGTAAAACTTGTACCCGGCGCTCGAGTAGCGCGTGTTTAAGCACGCGCGGAGCTACTCGGTAAACCATGTGTACAATCTTGGACATATGTGTTGTCGGAGTGCACGTATGTACCCGTCGTACAGGGGTTCAGCAAAGATAGCGGAGAAAGAAGATAGCGCGTGCTTGGCCTAAGATCGCGACACGCGGTGTCGAAGAGACATAGTATGTAGCGAGCGACACTTGGAAAAGGCATCGGAGATGCACGCCGCGGGTGCATCGCTGCGCGGTGCAACGCGGTGCGACGGGGCAGCCTCCGTGCATGTAACGGGAGAAGATCGCAGAGACGCGGAGGCGCCTGCGCCCTCGACTGTGCCGGAGTTCCTGCGTGCGTTTCCAGCAGTCGGGTCTTCAACTCCGGACCGCGAGCAACGGCACGATCCGCGCCGTCGTCCGCGTCGCGACGCACCCACCCGACGGAACCACCCCTCCGGTATATGTGGGTCGTGATTGCGCCGACCTATCCCACTGCACACGTCGGAGAAGAGATCGAAGTAGGATCACGTACGAAATTTCGAGGACATTCCGGGATTCTTGCCGGGGCATGCCGGTCGTTTCATCCGCACGCCCGTAAACAGGATCTCGCAATCTCGCTCTCGTGAAGGGCGAAACTAGTATTGAAAAGCTTCGTAAAAAGTTTTGCGCGGTTGGCTTGCGAGGGAAATCGCACGGAGGATCTTATATATCGGGAAGCACTTCTGTGACTTTTTATGAGCGGAACAGATGCGTCCTGTACCCGCACACGGACTTTTATGAGATGTGTACCGTCCTACGGAACGAGCACCGGAATTTTTATAGGAACGGAAGGGCGGAGAGAAACGTCCGTGGTAAGATCTCGCGGAGAAGTATCGCGTTTATTTAAATCGAACATCCTTCGTCGCAGTGTTATATACAAAATGATTTTCATAAAAAAATATTGGAATACTTGTAAATCAATTGCGGTAAAAAAAGTTGTGAAAAGAAGCACGGTTTCAAAAGGTAATTTGCTGTTTTAAATATCAACAATTTTAGATGTCAACAATTTTGCACAGTTCAAACGCTGAATAGAAATAATTATTCAGTCACCATTCGTGTTTGACAGAAAAATCTGTCATATTTCGGAGGTACAACTTCTCTTCTCGGACGCCGAAATTTCGAAAGCAATTCCAGTAACTTGGCGGCGATTCGATACACTGTTGAAAGAAACGTTCGAAATGTCTACCAAGAAACGCAACTGTCAGGTGCATCCGTCTCGATTCGCGTGTTCGTTTTTGTGGAAAAGTCTGCTGCTATCAGCGATGACTGTACATCTTACCGATCGTTAAATTAACTTGTCACTTTTCCACGTCACGCTAAAATATGGGTCGTTCGCGCGCATCTTCGAATATTAAACTTACGACGTCGATGAAGTTCCCTCGCGTCAATTAACGCCATCGAACGTGCCCTATTGTAAAAAAAAAAGATGTTCTTGAACGGCGATTGTATTAAAAGTTCAAATCACCACGGTGACCTGCATTCGATACGGGAAACAAAATTTCGTTTCTCTGTGCGTGAAAAAGTTTTTTCATTATAAGTTCGAATAGACACATGCTTCGAATAAACAATGTAGCAGATGTTAGATAAATATATCCGTTGTGCAAATAAAATATAGAATTTTTCTAAATTTTTCACGGGGGGGGGGCATTGTATATCTGCCAGTTGTATTTTTTTTATATATTAAAATTCTATAAATTAAAAACGTTGCTAAAAATTAACACACACAATCCAATGTGTGATTAATACAGAGAACGATTATATCAAGTTAAATTTTCGCACCGATCGTTACCTCTAGTTTCGAAACGTGTACCGAGCAAATTATAATCATTTCAGATCTTCTTCATAAAACGAAAGAGATATACAAGAGAAATCCGTCGTATTAACATAACAGAAGGGTAAGCCTTCTGTCAATGCATAATTTTTCACCTTTCCCTTACCGGGTTTCACAAGATTTCCACAAGAAATGTAAAAGCGGAAACGAGATAAAGTCTGTGCAAAATTGTCCTTTGGAAAGGTGGAGTTTTTGAAACAAAATTTATTTACACAAAAGTATAAAAATTTTTGTATAAATAAATTATTTATAGTGTTTTAAAGATGCTTATACCAGCATCAGTAACATTAAATTGCTTACCAATTTAATTTATAAAATACGTACCTACTCCAGCTTCAGGCTAAGTTTCAAGATCAATAAATACTCAACGCATAATTTGTTTGAATTGGAAATTGTAAAAATTGACACAAAATATTTCTAGACACCAAGTCGACCCATCATAATCGAATATAACTCTCTTCATTCATTTGCAATAAAAATTTTTTACTGTTAAAATTTGATATGGGTAGGTATTATTGGCAGAATAGTTAAAGAGCACCTAGTACACAATACAGCGTATGCTGCAACTGTTGAAAAGACATGATCGCTAATGCCGTTAGCATTAATTAATCATTGACATGTAGATAAATACCATGTATCACGGCGCTAACCGGGCGTGAGCGACCACGCGTCTGCCGATAATTATGAACAAGCTAACTCATTAGTCGCAATCGACGTTAACGGCCTCGTTGTTGCAAACCATCCCCTTCTCTCGATTTATCCGGTCTTCTATAAGCTGTCGAATTATCAACCGTAATGAGAAGATTACGATCGTTCAATGTGACGCACAAAATGAGATTACATGTCAAAAAAGAAATCATGGCTGGAAATGATTACCCCAGAATTATCACCGTGACGTCCGATGTTACGATAACTCGAAATGTTGCGACGGTAATACCCGCGGGAATAACAGTGACGAACGGATTATAGTCATCAATTATAGCCGATACCATGCACCAGCTTGATCGCCTTTCCGTAATCCGACGCGATGCTAACCAATCTGGTCTCTATTAATTTTGACGAGAGTAAGACATTAATGGAGGAGATAATCATATTATTACTAGAGGGAGACCGAAAATTCTACTCGCTTTACTCGTGACCCGGGACTCTGAGCTGGCATTAATTTCTCTCAATACGTAGCATCACTATTACAAAAGCCTATTAAAATTGTTAATGTGGATATTAATTTTTAATATATTCTTTTGATCCACTATCGGTTCATTCATACGCGACGCGATGGCAAACAAATTTTAAAATGCAGTTCGATCGAGTATGTAATTTATCAAAGTGACATTAATAGTGGATTTTAAAACTTTTGCGATAATTAAAATTGGACTATCACGTGAATTTCAACTCGTACCAATTCTCTGACCTATATATATTCCTCGTCGAAGATTCCTCCAGGCGATAATTCTTCGCAAGTCGAGCTACGAGTTAGAAAAATCTACCTCTTACAGGTCAGCGGAAGTTAGAAAATATCCGGGCCGAGTAGCGATTCATTTCCTAGTGACGTCGAAGCCGTTGGCTGTGGCGCCGTGAGATCCGCCCGCCACATTTCAAGTGCGCAATTGATCGCGGAACTTAATCGAGTGCCGAATTAATCGCGACGGATTTACGGGCCGCGTTGTGTGACAGTGACATTTGCCGCGCACGATTATGAAACGCCGTCGCCGATGCAAGTGATTTAGTAACAACGAAGAAGAGGAAGGACTGATTCTCTAAAAGGAAAGAAAGAGAGAAAAAAAAGGGAACCGTGAAGTCACGAGGATATCGGAAGATGAATCGCGTATCAAAAAACATGCCGGAACACTGATCCCCGACCGCGGGAATAAAGAAGGAACTAGGGAAAGGTTTTCGCGCTCGGATAGTACGACGTCTCCGTCTCGCCGGTCTAATTAATCTTCAGGACGGTAACGAGCGGACCGCCTGTGGGACCACCGTCCGTAGCACGACACCCCCGAGAAGGTAATGGTTCTGTGAAACTCTCGACTGCAGATAGCAGAAGCTGCGAGTACAGCGCGTACTAGACAAGACAGTGAAGAAAGACGGTGACAAGATTCGACGTTTGAAATGCTGCCTTAATTAACAGAGCTAACTGGAATTCAATTTTCTTAAATACACCCATTAGTGGATAGTTCGATCAAAGTGCGTCGAGCCCAAGACTGGTGCCGACATAAATTAAAGACCATCGACATCGATAACCTCGCTTAAGTGGTTTCAACCAGCGGCACTTTACACTGGTGAGGATCGCGGAAGGGGTGACGTGTCTTCGATTACCGACTGGCTTTAGATCTCTCAAGCGCCGGTGAAGAAGTCGATAAGAACGCTACTCGGAGGCCTTCAATCCTTAAGGGTTGATAGAAAGACGACGCAAGAACGGGGGGAAACCTCTGAAAGCCTGTCTGCCTGATCAAACTATCGAAGCAAATCCCCGAGGCGACTCGACGCTTCGGAAGTCATCTTCGTCTCCGTAGAATTTGTAACGGGTGAAGTTGGAAAGCACACTAAGTACATCTTGCAAGCGATTAAGAATAGCTCTATTAAGGAGGAGCTCATCAAGTAATTGATTTCTCGATCGACCAGGTAAATGCCGGCAAAGAATCAACGTGCAGACATTTGAGCAAGCGGCAGTGGTGACAAACGGTACGCTTCAACGAGACACGTTTCAGAAGATTAATTCCAAAAGTGAACGAACGAATTTCAAGCTACGGTAGGAATGGGATAAATCGATTTAAATGCATCGCAACACTGTGTCCAAAAATCAGTGTCCGCATTAAAGACGGTTGGCTTTGCGGTGCGGAGATATTAAGTGCTAGGACGAGTGACACACACAAAGAGGGTATTCCACTCGGAGGACAAGAAACCAGAAGACGAGAGGAATAAGAAACGCTGAGCAGCTGCATCGGACGGAGTGTATGGCGATGAGACTGGAAGGTTAATCTGAAAGGTTGGGTAGAACGAAAGGAGGAAGGGCCTAAAGTAGCTATCACGACAGTGGAAAAAGTGAACCTTCGAGGCCACTAGATGTGAGAAATTGGGGTGGGCTCAAGGATGTGTGAAGACGAATGTGCCGAAGATAAGAAGAGCCGGTTGAAGAGAAAGGTGAGCGTTGATTCTTGAACTCTGTTATCCTAGCAAAAGAAGAAACTGAGTGTTTCCACGTGTGTGGTGATAAAATCGTGTGCGTGGTTCCGGCTGCTCTTATATCAGTAAATAACATTGCCGGATCCTTCCCGAATCCCAGGAGAATTCACTATTAAGATTTCATAAAATAGTCTACGAATTTGAGAAAGTCCAAGAATTGTCCTCCAAGAATTTACAAGAAATTGAGATAAATCTTTATTACTGTCGTACGACGAAGGTCTTAAAACTGTCGCCATTAAGAATATGGTCATGCTAGATAATCCTTTTGTAGAAGTTAACTAGATACGCAACTCGAGACGAGTTGGATCGACGATCCTATTACATCCTGGCCATCCTGCAACCCGGTTAAAGGAAGTGCTACGGGTGAGCCGGTGGGTTAATGGTGATGGCATGAGGACATTAGTAAGGACGCGCTGCGGGTCCAGCGAGGAGGAGGATGAGGATGGTGGTGGGCGTGATGGTCCTTGGTCAGTTACTGACGAGGATCTTGCTCGCGGCCCACGCAGGAGATCGCCTCGCGGCAGCTCGCAGAATTCTAAAGGACGTGCCACTGATAGATGGGTAAGTTAAGTCTAAGTTTCGTGTAAATTAAATACTTTTCATAAATCGCAAAATATCCAATATAAACAATTAAAGCATAAACAAGCCAGTACAAGTTTTCGTTAAAATGTTTCATGGATTTTTTAAAATCAATTATAAAAATATCTATATATGACTACTTAGGCGAGATTAAATAAATCGCAATATCGAATATTGACTATTAAAACAGCAACGAAGCGATTAAAGCATAAAAGCCAGTATAAATTTTCATTAAAATGCTTCGTAAATTTTTAATTTAAAAAATATCTATATAATATATATCTATATATATTTAAGCGAGATTATTGATGTCAATAAATTTTCGTCGCAATAAAATTGCACTGTCTTCAACAATATTTAATCTAATAGCAAAAAAAGATTGAGTTGCGGTCAGTTAAGCCCTATGTAAATCGAATACCTCTCAATAAATCACAATATCCAATATAAACTATTAAAATAACAACGAAAAAATTAAAGCATAAATGCCGGTATAACTTTTATTAAAATGGTCCGTAGATTTTTAAAATTAATTTTACTAAAAAGTATACGACTTCTTAAATGAAATTATCGACGTCTGTGATCTATGCGATAAGATTGCTGTCTTCAACGGGATTTAATCTAAGAGCAAAAAAGGTTGAGTAGCAGTAAGCAAGTAAATTTTTTTTATGACTTGTACTATCGTTCTAATTTATCTGTAATCGCGGACTTGTGGATTCACGGTAGACTTGTGAATTGTGTATATGTTACGCCCGCAGCCATTTCCTCTCTGCAATATTTTACAAAGCAGTTACAAGCGGAAAATATATGCGTCAAACTAGCTAGTATAATTTGCGTTTGCGAAGAGAATAGAGAAGAGAACCGCGTGAAAATCTGCGAGCCGCAGCTCAGATGTCAGAAAACTGTTTCAATTAATATTATTAATATCAGCCTTAGAACAATGCATGTTCGTTAATGACATGTACGAATACAACAATATCAAAAGGTTTTGTTGCACCCGGCAAAAATTCTTGACGCCAGGTTCAAAAACGAAATAACCGGATTCCATTCCCAAATGAAACAAAAGTCCTTGTGAAAACTTTTGCAATTCGCGAAAGCCGGTAGCAGAATGCCGCCTCGCCCGGTCTCACATATCTCGCTCCCTTTGTCACGTTGACGAGCAGCGAAAAACGCTGCGTCGAAAATTCAACGAATAACTTGAATCCCATCGTATAATCGTTAGCCGTGGCACTGCGAGACACGAATTTACAGCCGGCGAGAACAATGTCGTAACGACGTGCACGGTCGACTTTGTATGGCCGGGCGTGACTCTAATTACACCGAGAATTAAACTTCAAAGGCACGTCCATCGTGTCCGATTTGCTACGACGCGTTGCATCCGTCCGTGCTTTAACTACCGACAATTCTATTAAGCAAGCGTTCTATCAGTCGATCTTATTAGCCGAGTGCCATGTCACATTCATTGTTATTCATATATTCAGCAAAAATGTAATAGTTCTAGATATAAAAAAAAACGTACTTATTTACAAGATATCAAAAAAGTTGGAAAATGTATCAAAGTAACCGAGGTATCTTTGGTTTTGTAGATAATTAATTTATGTAGCTTTATTCTATAAGATGAAAGTGTAATGATTGTCATTAATACATTAATACATTACTCCTGTCTCAACGATTACGTCATACTTACTGTTTATACAGATATCTAATGTTTTTTAATTATTATTATTATAATTTGCTTTTTATATTCACATAAAAATTCGTAAACATTATCGAACAAAAATATGTTTAATTATTCTGAGAGAAATTATATAAGCGATATGTTCAAATATTATACTATCTGTAATTTCTTCACGCATGTAATGTTTCAATAATTAATTGTCAAATTTAGAATATTTAAAGCAACGTTACATGAAAAAAAGAAAGTCACGATGAGCAATTAAAAATGTCAAATACAAATAGACATGAACTTTATTTTAAAACGTAATGGCACAATTTCAACTTTTCACTGAGTCTTCTTCACCTAGACCAAAATAAATAAACCACGAAGTATAAATAAAATATGATTACAAATAAATGAAAAATTGGACAATCAAAAATACGAAAATAGAAAAATCAAAAAATAAAAATTACAAGAGCCATGTTTAAACAAATGCACGCAACAAAAATAGAATAATCTAATAAATTAATCAAATGTATCAAATAAATATTTGAAACTATAGAGCGACCTCATTCTGTAGACTATGCTAAAAAGAGAGAGATACAATAAAGAAAATAAGAGAATACTCGAAATGCAATGGAAATTAAAAATAACCAGACAATCCCACATAAACAGGATTTGCTAGTCTATAGGGGTCAATACCCGGAATCACTTCCTTATTCGAACAACAAAAAAACCAATTGAATCGTACTCAATCCGAGAAAGAGAGTTGCGTATTTTCGCTGAGATAATGAGAAAGTTTTGCGAGCGCGGAAAAGAAAAGACGTTAATGGAGAGGAGCGAATAAAAAAAGAAACTCGAGAGAATGGGGCGGAAGTTGCACCGGCAGGATAGAGTTTACTCGAGAGAGAGAGAGAGAGAGAGAGAGAGAGAGAGAGAGAGAGAGAGAGAGAGAGAGAGA
>NW_017300169.1:579772-584314 GCF_001594075.2 Trachymyrmex cornetzi
AGAGAGAGAGAGAGAGAGAGAGAGAGAAGGTGGACTGTGGATGTTGGTCCTCGGATTTCTCGGGTTACCCCGGAGGATAGATACGAATTTCCGGTGTTCCTGCTAGCTACAAACTCGTATGTGTCCCTCCCATTTTCTTCCATGTTTGCACGCGCATATCTGTATAAGTATTTATATACACTCGCCCTAAAAGTATATGTATCAATATATCTAATGTTAGCATATTCCGCTATTCTATACAAGAATACTTACGTTATATATTGTTAAATTCGTAATGTCAAATTTGAGTTATTTCATCATTTCTATAAGTCGCTCTACACACTGACCCTACTTAGGGTGCATTCCATTTTGGGCTTACAGCAATTATAATTAGTTTATAATTATACATAACGGAATTCTGGTTGATACAATATTTCTGATAAAATCTACTAGAATTCTTATTTTTATCAGAATAATTATATTACTCAGAATTCTAGTTATTTCAACTAGAATTCTAATAAACTTAACCAGAAAATTTTGATTCGTCCATTTTCCATCAGAATTACTATTTAATCCAATCAGGCCATTTTTCTCAGTATACATACCTTCTAAAGTCTAAAGAATAACGGTGTAAACGTAACACCATGCAGTGTCTATATAATTCTCAATGTGTTATAGTTAAATTAACACCAATGTAGTATGGATTTAACACCATGGGTTTTAAATCTACACACCCATGGCGTTAAATTTACATTGATGGTGTTGATATAAAAATACTTGAGGTTTTTTAAATCTACACCATGTTGATGTTAATTTAACATCATGGTGAGACCAACATGGTGAGACATCGATCGTGAATGTTAAAACCACACCGATTTTTACACACATTTTTTAGAGTGTATGTTAATATAGACGTTGTTTACGTTGAATTGGCCACAGAAATAGATTCATATTTTGACACATATGGAAATTAAAAATGACAAAATGTTATTTAACTCAAGTGATTAGGTTACCATTGCTTCTTTGATATCTAATAGTGTGCAGTCTCAAATCTACGTATCGTCATATGACATTGTCTCCAATTTAAATATCGGCATTCGCATTTGGAAAAAAATGTGGAAACTATATTGTAACAATATGTATTGTATCGAAAACTAACCTAAATAAACTTTAGGTAATAATCACTCTTTATTGCTGTAAAACGTTGCGAAAACCCGAACTCTGATTTTGCTCATTGGCCGCCGATTCCACCAGCAAACTCTCAAAGAAACTCTCGAAAGTAGCTCTGATAAAAGACATCGTGGAAGAGGCGCACCAGCGATTTCCCGATGTCGACGGGCCAAAGGTAGCTCGTTACCGATAACGAGTAAAAGCCTCGTCGGGCGTATTGTGTAAGGCCGAATAATAGTCCGTCCCTCTTGCACCAGCTCCGGAAAAAGAAGTGCCTCGTGTGGCCTGCGGGCCACGTGTCGTTTGGTAAAACCCGGGGAAATCGTATCACCGGAATTTCCAAGCGAGAGATGCCGAACTTGCATCTCATGCAAATAAACGGCCGCCGATGCGATAGGCAAATTTCAGTCGATTGTACTTAAACTGCGCGATTATCTTCAATCCGATTAAACGGGTTAACGTTTAAAAATTCCCTGCAAATGCGAACGCGGAATGCGGGATGCGGGATACGGGATGCAACAACGTAACGTGCCGCATGAGGACTGCAAGGCAAGTCGGTTTTGCCTCTCTATCCTCGTTCTACATTACAAATTCGCGTCGGTTTCCGTGGAGAGCTTAAACTCTCAAGTGCTTGATGCATATTTTATGCACTCTCGACATGTGAGTTATAATATTCGAATAATTCCTATAAGAGATCGTCGAAGAGGAAATGATTCTCTTTTTCGTCTTGAAATCTTATTAAGGATGTATGTGTCACGTTTCAAAGCATTACCATGAATATAAAAATTTCACAGATTGTTCTACTATTACAGCTGAATATGCAAAATTTGAACACAGTTTTCATACTGATTTTTGAAATTATTTAATTTTCTTGTTTTCCCCTTAATTCTTATGTAAAATCGCATTTTGTAGTATTTATACTTGCAAATTTAATAATATCGTAAAATTAAAAATTAAAGCAAATTTTTATATCTATACTAATAAAATTCTAATAAACATTCATGCAAAAGTTTATATTTGGAGTCACTTATTTAAAAATTATTTATTTAAAACTGCAAGAAAATATGGTCATTTCGCTGCATAAAGCTATTAAAAGTAAGATTATTTATTTTATTTTTTGTAGTTGATTTCAGGACGTATTCATGATAAAACATTTTTGGCTGATATTAATTGATATTGACTTTTTAGCTGATTTTTTGGCTGATGCTTTTAGCTGATATTGTACAGCCAAACATCCTTAATATTTGAAATTTTTATTTGTCCGGCGCGATTAAGGTTTATTCATAATCCGAAACGTAATAACAGAAAATATAAAAAATACGAAGAAAGAACTCGGTTAAAAATTACAAGAATGGCACTGCAGGTTTATTATCTCCAAGAACCAGAAACACGATTTTTAATCCCGTCGGGACCGTCAAATATATTCGGCCTGTAATTGAAACAGCTTAATGTGGCGTCATCGTATAATTAAAACCGGCGACGAGTTTCCCGCATTGGACTCCCGCGACTGGAGATCTTGGAAATACCGTCGCCATAAACCTGATAACCACGATGGACCAACGGGCGTAATTACCTCGTTACATCGCCGCTGTTTATAGCTTTCGTCGCCGCGCGGAAATATTTAATTACCCACCTTCGTAATTTCCTAGCCCGGACCGAATCGTGTCGGTGAGATTACGAGTTAAAAGATGGAAGGTACGGTTGAACGAAGGCTCCCAACGTCGCCGTTATACGCCAAAAGATTGCCGCTAACATGAGAAAGAGCCTCGATGCTAAGCAGCATCTCAACTATTCAGCTCGACCGAAACACTCTCGAGGCTCCTTCGGGAGTGCCGCGACAATGTTCCGAGTGGTACTAATTATTTGTAATTAGATTTTCTGTGTTCTCTCTTTGCTGCGACAGGCAGTATTCGCACGATGAACAATATCGCGTTTTCCCATGTACGCGGAAAATTTTGTACCGAAATGTGATCTATTTAATGAAAATGTTGCCCACCTTTGCCGAGCAATGCGCTCGTAAAAGTGGAACGCGCGTTTGTACCATAATTAGACGCGTACGCTCGCAGTAGCAGAATTGGGGTAATGTCGTCGAAATAATGAAAACGCGAGCTGTTTCCACTGGTCTATAACCGCCGAGGAAAATCCCGTGATATCAAGCGAAATGCTTCTGTAAATTTGCCTCTAAGTTTTTTTACTTAATAGAATGAGAGATACGGTAGATAACGGTGAATAAATTAAAAGAAACATCAAGACATTAAAAGAGTTTTTCCAAACAATATTTTCAGTAAAACATGGCATTTCCTCGGGCGTCAAATTATCATCTGCAATTTTTTCTCGCACGCGCTGAAGCGTAAAGTATTATTCGCTAACAGGGCTTTGCGTTATTTTTACGGTGTTATTTTTATTGACACGCGAGTTTCTGATTGAACGCTTCCAAAAAATGTCATACCTCAAAACATATCGTATCTTTTTATATAGTATGGAAAATCGTCAAACTCACAAAGAGATCTATAGAATGTTGTGCACACTTTTCCTTACGGAAAAAAACAGTTTTGCTAAAATGTCTAATGTTAACAAAAATGTGTCTCTACTCAAAAAAGTGATCTCGCAGTGTTATAGCAAAAATTATCTAAGTACGAAAAATAGCTAAAATAAATAAATTTCTAGCAAGTACTGCGATATTGGATATGTATTGCATTTAATTATATAGATGACAGAGATAGAATTTAGATTTGTGCTATAAATGCTATGCGTATAATACATAATTTTCTATCAAATACAAAAAAACAGCTACAATTCTAGCTGAAGCAGCAAAATATTTTTTTGCATGTAGAGGGGATTACTTTAACGAACAATAATTAATTAAATGGTGTTTATTTTCTCATTCACCGAATTTTATTGCCGTACCTCTGTGTAGGTCTGAAAATAACTTCATTTAAACCATCAAAATAATTTTATAGAAAGCTCAAATTGATTGCTAGAAACTTAAAATTTTTGCAGCGCTGTCATTAACACTTAAAAGACCCAGTTCCACAACTCATAATTAACTCTTAACCGTGAATTGTGAAACTGGGCCTTAAGAGTTCTCTCTCTCTCTCTCTCTCTATACATAATTATTTTAATAATCCAACAAAATTATTTTAGATTTGTTTGCAGCCAAAGATACTACAGCTTTTTAGATACTTCAGAAAAACCATTCTTTCCGTGCTTCCGTTGAAAACGCTCAATATACAGGGTGGGGAAAAAGTATGGAAGCAAACAATTATTTCCGAAACTATTCATTTTTCGACAAAATGTCTTAGACATAATTTTTATGGTATGAAAAGATGTATTATGTGGCATAGACGGCATGACCTTGAAATGACCCTTACGAGCTGCATACAAATAACGTAA
>NW_017300169.1:584508-670834 GCF_001594075.2 Trachymyrmex cornetzi
TTTGCTTCCATACTTTTTCCCCACCCTGTATATAGGATCGTAATTTTCCTTCCGGAGTCAACCATCTATTAAGAGATTACGATCTCAATCTATCGTTAAAAGTTTGAAATGTAGCTGAGCTGCAATATCTGATTATATGTAATTGTACCAAAACAATCTATGATCAGATATTCTTTAGATTTAAAAAATCCAAAATTCATCACTACAAATCATTTTATATATATAGTTTCCGTCCTCCCTTGATCTGACTATTACGGCTTTTGTATACGAAAATAAAAATCAGAAGAACCGTGGGACATTTCCAATTTACTTCAAATCTCTTCCGCCATCCGATTGCAAGCGATTTCATCGAATGCAATCGAGCCATCGAGCCTGTTCCACTTTCGTGAATGTGGGCTGGAGTGGGAAATAAGGGTGTTTTCTTTTTTGATCTTCTATACCTGCATCCAGATAAGAAAGGAATCGAAAACAAGAGCCACGGAATGGGAAGTTAAGAGTTAACGATGTATCCCTCGAAAGAGATGAAAAATTTAAGAAGATATATATCTTTCCTCTTATGTTATCCTTGCTATATTTCTTCGGTTTAATATTAGAGTTCGAAATTACAAATTTAAAGTTAATACAAAATTTTTAATAAGAATAATTCCAATCATAAAATTATTATAGAGATAAATTTGTATTTTTTTATATATCGTAAAAATGCTAAATTTTCTAAGTCGGTATTATTGGTACCTATATTATTCATTATAAATGCTTTTTGTGTTTTTCTGCGATAAAATGTTAATCTTTGAAGGATGGGAGTTTAATTAAAAAATCTCACACCTTTTTAAGTAAGATTTGTTATAATTCATTATTCCTTGCCTGAAATTGTGACTGTTATTTCAACGCCAATAAAGTAGCTTTCCCGTTGTCCAAAGATTAATACAAAAATATGAACAAATTTAGATTTTATTTTGGAAAAAGCCTAATAAGTTGAAACTAATGAGCAGTAGTCCCATAAAAGACATAAAGTTCGCAGGTTCGTTAATCTAAAATTCCCACGAACATTCTCAAACGACCTCGCTAATTTTTTGCCTTCTTTGGTATATAATTGATTTTATTAACGAGCCGCGAAGTCGTCGGACTTACGGAACTCGAATAGAGTCCTTTCGTTGGCAAGCCGTTCGTTAACAGTGCACGAACGAGCAAGCGAGCGAACGCGGATGGAAAAGAGGCTCGACTCAGCCCCTGTCCGATAACGATCGAAGTTCCCTTTTCTCTCATATCCTCGTTTTAAATCCGCCATTGTACCAAGTAATTCAAGGGAAGAAGAATGGAGACGAATTATTGGCACCGTCCACTGAATTCATTTGTAAGGAACGGGGGAATTGTGTAGAGTCGGTCACCGTGAGATCATATTATAACGCAGCGGGACGTGTTCGCTATGGGATTTGTGCTCGATTGATAGTCGGCCATCCCCGGCCGGCGTGGTCGTAAAAGTCATTCTCGTAGAAGCAGCGTATTCAATTCCTCGCTACGTCGATAACAAAAGCGATACAATGGCGGGACTGTCACCGCGGACTCAATCAAATAATTGACTAAAAAAAAAATTAGAGGCAGGGGAGATTATATCATCGATGGAGCGCCCTTCCGCAGTGTCGAATAGAAAAGAAAATATGCATTAATCAAAATCAGTCGACATGATAATTAATTAAGTTTCTTCCGAGAGATGTTTCCAAGCCGCAAATTTCGCACGGGACAGAAGACAGATGGTGGCGCTCATACCGAGGGCACCTCGAAATTCGGACAAAAACACGCTAGGTACTAATCCGGGATCTCATTCAACCGGGATACCGAGTAGTAGACGGATTAACGGAGTAATTTGCAGCGCATAGGAAATGCCGAGAGAGTAAACGATAAACTGTCCGAGAGACGGATAGAGAGATAGAGAGAGAGAGAGAGAGAGAGAGAGAGAGAGAGGGGTGAAAATAGTTGTGGAGTGTAGCAGACAAGAAGCAAATTAATCCAACATATGTTAATGTACGCAAAAACTGAAAAAGTCAAAGAAGTTAATTTTTGCGAACCCAATTCTATTCTATAGTTAAGACCATCGACAAATGGAAAATTAAATCAAAGTAGATATACAGAGTTATTCAAAATGTAATATGATGATTATTTTTTATATACTAAAAAGGACCAATACTAAGGGTGAAACATTCATAATTCAATTTTTAATTATATATGATTTCATTACACATGAATAACTTGTGTCGGTTCTTTTTAGCATTATATGCCTATTTTTTTCTGTGATTTTATTTAAAATGATTGTCGGGATTTCATAAATTTTTCATTACGGATAGCACTTCTAACACATACGACAATTGTACACACAGAAAAATACATACTGTAAGTAATAATTATAACACGTTTCAAATATTTCAAATATTTCAAAAATTCATATATTCGTAAATCTATCATAAATTCATTACAAGCAAAATTCAAAATATATTCTGAATCACACATAGTAAATTTAATACTTCAATCAAGAGTATTAAATTAAAACAAACTCGATTTGCTTATTATATATATAAAGTCGCTTCTTCAATCAATTTTATAATATTCTTTAAACAAAATAAATTCTTGTTTTAGATACATAATAATAAGTTTTTTAAAGATTGTAATAAATAAATACATTTTAAAATTATTGTCAAGATAATATTCTTCGTTAAAAATTACAAAAGAAAGGCAGCAAATTGAGTAAACACTTTTCTTAACAATAGAATGATATTTTTCTGTGTATAACCATACCAGTAGATAGCAAAATTCTTAAAGTTTTGTTTCGAACGTCTCGCCATTCAATTACGTGTTTACGCAAAGCCTTGTGTCCACGATACTATAGAAATTGCTTCAAGATCTCAGACGGAGAAAAAATTGACCAATCGCCAATTGGGAAAAGTGGACTGGAATATCAAGATAGAATAAAAAGCGTGAAATGAAACGAATAAATGGTCAGATTGTTAAAATGTAATTTGTTATTTCTTTCTCTGAGATCTCGGAACAATTTCTAGCATCGTGGATATAAGGCTTAACTGAATGAGATTTAAAAACTTTAAGTTTCTCTATCTAATAAAAATCTCGATCATTTTAAATAACTTCGTATGTACGAAGGAGGAAAGTGTAACAAAATATTCGCGTATCTAGAGACAATCGTCAAAAAAGAATGTATATACACATTTTAAAAATATAAATGTGGATTTACTCATGCGGTGTTTATATATAATTCTCACCAAGATTCTCTCTGTTGATATAAGCCAACATGGTGTAGTAGATTTAACGCCAACACAGTGAGAATTATATCACCCTTGATATTAAACCCACGTTTACACGAAAAGAACAATTTTACCAAAATGTCTAAAAATTTAGATAAATACAGATCTGAAAATAATTTTTGTTGGTCCATTAAAATAATTATGTAGGAATCTCAAGCGTGATGATGCTGCAAAAAGTTTTGACATTCCAGTAACCACTCTGAACATAATTATTTTGATGGTCCAACAAAATTATTTCCAGATTCGTATCTAGTTAAATTTTAGATATTTCAATAAAATCATTCTTTCTGTGCTTTTTTTAAAGTGCAAGCGAATAAATTCGTAAATTCGCGAGACAAAGGATGCTGTGGTAAATATTCGGCAAAGAAGACAAATTTTTACAAATCTTAGTATTAATATAAACACCAACGTGATGTGAATTTCTCACCAATACGTGAGAATTATATTTAACACCCTCAGTGTTGAATCCACACTCATATTTTTTAGAGTGCAGGCGAATAAATTCGTAAATTCATGAGACAGAAGAATAGGTACTCCGGCAAATAGGTGCTTCGGCGGAGAAGACAAATCTTCACAGCTACAACGATCGTCAACGGCAAATGCGGTGAGACTAATTTTCAGTACTGCGCGCTCGTCCGGGTCCACGATATATGTGTACGCGCCGGGAACCAACAGACACCAACTTCCGGTGGAGTTAATGTAGCAGCAACGCGTAATTCGATTTCACGGAGTTGCTCGAACGCGTTCGGTGCGGCGCGGCGATCCCCGGGACCTCATGGGTACACGATCCTGTTCCCTGAAACCGGATCTGGATCTTGGATCCCGAAACGTGACTGAAAACTCTCGGATGAAGTCCGAGAATCGGGGCAAACCCGCGCGCATGTCGAAAATCAGGCGACGCAAACTTTTGCGGAACAACTGTCGCAAAATTTCATTGATTCCGCTCCCGTTCGCGATTCGAATGGTAAATTGGGAAAATTTGCTTACCCCGCTTCGTTAGGATAGCCAAAGTTCGTATCCTGCGCAAACGTCATCGGCAGAGCTTAATTTTCGTAATATCGCGAACTTGTATCATTTATTTGAAAATTGTGAGAAACAGAAATGGAATATTAAGATGGAATAAAAAAAAAAGGCGTGAAATAAAATGAATAAATTTCTTGGTGAAAACCCATAAAAAAAAGAATGACGATTTACTGATTGTATACTTTCTAAATTCTTCGGAGTGAAAACTCACTCTAAAGGATAAAATCTGACTTTTAAAGATTGAAAATTCTGCCAAAAGGAAGTGGCAGAATTTTTAATCTTTAAGAGTGAGATCTTATTTTTTAGAGTAAGATTTCATCTTCAAAGAACTTAAAAAGTGCCGGGAATACCTACTTTTGGAAAAATTTGTTTTTGCTTTCGATTATTAATCTAATTCTGTATGAGAACTTGTATGTATATAACAAGGTTATCCAAAACGTCAGACAATATGCTTAAAATTTTTTAATCTTCTACGCCACGATGTAGTCTATTTTCGCAAGTTTCATGAATATATATGAATATATGAGGTCGTAACGTTCGCATACGCTGGTAGGGTTAATAAAAAAGTTAATAACGTAATAGAGATGTAGCACGCAAATAGCACGGGGTCGCGAAATAAATTGTCACCGTTACGGGAAGTATTAAGCCTTAAAACATCGCAAGTTAGTTCCTCGGCAGTAACTTTAAAGAGGTACTAACGAAGTTTGCCGGCGAGTCCGCGGTTAGCATGGTGGATCAGAGCTTATAAATCACCGAAACGGCTAAGCTATCCAAAAAGCGACAAGATAATCGTTGAACAAATTGAAATATTAAGAAAGAGATATTTCATCAATCTTTCTTTTTTATTCTCGTTTCTCAATCTTTATCAAACCTTTCAGCATCGAATACAGCCGTTGTGGAGAGAAAAATGTTGCTAACATTGCTTAACACATTTGGTACATCGCCTCGACATTTATTGATAGCACAATCGTGAAATATATTCCGTAAAGCCAACACAACGCCAGTGATGCTTAAGTCGCGGGAAAAAATCGGTCGACGAAGAATAATCCTAGTGTATGCTCGGCTGCAATTGATGATGCTTCTAAAAAGAGATATGCAAGCAGGACGACGATTTGTCGGCATACATAAACATATCTGGAGCGCGAAAAACCGAAAGCCGCGTGCATTCGCGGATGTGAAAGCGGCTACTGGCATAAAAACGAACGGACGTTGATCTTTACCGGATTGTTTTTAATGAATGCTTTAAGGTGGCGTGAAGGGTGGTCGTTCGAATCACGAGTAACCTGCTTGGAAATGACCGTGGCCGCTAAATTCGTTACACGTTTTGTAGAGGCGATAGATCCAAACCACGTCGTACGGTGCACACGACCGAAAGACTTATTTGCATGCCAGGTAACGTAGCTACGGCAGGCAAACGGAATATACTCGCCATTCATATGCATATATCAGGACGAGCCACCTTATCGTGCTTTGCCAATTAACCACCGGCTCCCACCACCCACACTACCTCTTAACTAGCGATCCCTCGCCGGTAACCCTTCCTCCAAGCTTTGGCAAACGACGAAAATTCGTCGGTAGTTTCGCGAAATCGACACCGGAGCTATCTCGGCTCTTAAACACGCATTACATCAGCTGAATATGTATGAGAAGATCAACGAAGGAACGAAGTTTAAAAGCACAGGATGCCTTTACAATTACTAATTGTGCCACTTAAAACCACCGCTATTCGGGAGCTCACAGGTTTAGTAGTATTTATATGGAAAGAACAATTTTACTAAAAGATCCTAAAATTTTACTAAATCTGAAAATAATTATGTTAAAAATTAAAAAATAATGAGCAATACTACAAAGTTTTAATTTTCTGGAAATCAATTTGAATTTCCAATAAAATTACCTTGATGGCCCAACAAAATTATTTGCTGATCCGCCGAATTTTAGATCTTACAACAAAAAATTCGAATCTTCCAGAGCAACCAATTTAAGCTTTTAACAAAATTATTTTGACGGCCCAACAAAATTATTTTCAGACCAGTATCCAGCAAATTTTAGATTTTACAGCAAAAAAATTTTAATTTTCTAGAACCAATTTGAATTTTCAATAAAATTATTTTGACGGCTCAATAAAATTATTTTCAGACCGGTATCCAGCAAAATTTTAAATCTTTCAGCAAATTCTTCTCATGTAGAAAATGCAGGCACTTATCTCTTCGATACGGCAATGTATTGACGCAATAATTATAAACTGCCATTAATCATCGTTGCAAATTTAATAATCATTATCTTATATGATTGAATTTGATTGAATACTGAATAGACCAGTTTATATAATAGATTACGCTGCATCGCATCCAATCTTCCGTTTCCCGAGCTTCCATTTTCGCTTCCGCGTTTTTCTTCCACTTTTAACTTTTACTTGCTTTCAATCAATCATTTTACGCGGTATACATTTATAGCCGCTAAATGTCGAACTGTCAATACGAAGCTCGCGATTCGTGTATCTGCACACGAGAAATACGCCATCGATAACCAATCGTCATCGCGGAAAAACGATAACGATAATCGTGAGACAAAACTGGCATCGTTTCACCGAAATTGGATATGTAACTAAATTAAACCGAAATTGTAGGAACGTCGAGTACAATAGACATTTATATACAGTTTGTGCCGCGTAAAATCCTTTAGAGAAATTCCCTATTATTTCTTATTTTATCGCCGAGTGAAATTGTTTTGCAACTTTCGCGTTTTCGCAAATGCAGAAATTTTGATATTATATATATAAGCCAAAATTAATGTCGGATATATCTCGCCTCTTAGGCACGTCCTCCATTCGTTGAATATGTATGAGGAGTTAACGGAAACGTACTTTAATAGTATGAAAATACCGTCATAATTATTACTATACCACGTTTTCGCTGAATAGCATAGTATATGCGCCGTCGTAAATCGCGCGTTAACCCTCTGATATTTTCAGAATTCAATTGAACCTGAATTTTCATCATTCGTAATCGTAAAGTGATAATTGTTAAATTTACAATGATAATTTATATCATAACATGCAACCTTAAAGTCGCCGTTTATCATTTATGCGATAAAAAACTGTCTGCTTTTCTTCCCTGTAATGTTACGATTAATATCTTCGCAATTTTATTGACCGCGATTCAACTCCGGACATTAATTATGTGTACATTCATATTGCTTTTGATTTGGAGATACCTTATATATATTATTTTAACTTACTGACGCTACTACATATTTCTCGCTGCTGAAGAATTGATTTCTGAACCTCATTGGCATTTACGTTGTCTATCTAATTGTTAATAATAAGGAGCATATTATTATGATTGTATCTTTGCGTCGAAAATTATAATAGAAAGTGAAATGAGATTCTCATTCTTTCTTATAACCACATTAATTTGTTTATGATGTAGGATATTAATTTATTTTTTAAGTTTATTAATTTTATACAGTTGAAGAGAGGATTATACATAAGTAAATAGTAAACTTGAAACGTTCTATATGTAAACAATTCAACGTGAGAATAAATGTTATTATTGTCGATCATCCTAATTTTTGATCGTTTAATTTAATTGACCTTATATTTAAATTCATTGTTATTTTGCAATTACACTATAATTTTTTAATGCAATCATAAACTCTCATTATAATGCGAGATAAAATTATATTACAAGTTCTGACAGATGTACGAGTTGTTCAACCAAGAGGAGTAAGTTGAGAGTCTTACGACGATAAGTAGTTCACTTTTTTTATTCTACTCGTAGAGAATAAATTGTTGCGATTAAAACGAGTAAGTACACCGATTTTACCGCCATCGACGAATACAAACACGACTCTGGCCGGTGGCCAAATCCCGCGGGCACTTTTATGAATTACTAAAAATTTCCTACGTGTCGTTAATGGCCGTCCCAAAAAGTGTTTTAAGCCAAGCGACAATCGCATCGTCGCTTTCGCAGTCTAGTACCCGGTACGACCAAAGTAAATCACCGGACACACAAAGAGAGTACGATTTCGATTAAAGGATTAATGCAGAACTTGGAATTACACACATGGAATTATATACGCTTTGCCAAAGTACATTTTACAGATACTCTCGTACACTTCTCGAACGGCGCAACGCTAGTGTCTCGAGGCTGCGTGCGTGGTAGCCCACATGAAACAAAGGGTTTTACCGGCGTTTGGTCACACTATCCTGCATGGACGATCCAATGGACAAAAGGATCTCTCTATGCACACAGGAAATCTCATTGTATCTGTTTAGCCGACCAGAGTACACGTGCATTTGCTTACTAGCTCGAGCGGCCTACTGACTAAATTTATCCCTCTCAACACGAAATTATTTCTCTCCTTGGCAAGCGTCCTTCTCTCGGAGATGAAGCATCTCGGGACGAGAGACAATAGCAGCTAATCAGCATTAATTTAAAGTGCGCAAAAGGACGCGATGTAGAGTACCATCAACTTAACACTAAATGCTTCAAAATGCTATGATCAACTAGAAGACAGAATTTACAGAGAGGCAAAAAAGTTTAGCCACAAAATTTTGTGTTTATCAAATCATATATATATTTATAAAAGAAATAAACTAAAATTACATAGTTACATTTTATTCAATAAATATTAATATCTTCAATTCACTAACTGATGGTCAGTCATTAAAATGGAAATCTTTTGGTGCAGTCTTTTTAGCACTTAACGAGATGTAACAAACATATTTCAAAGTTTTTTTTAAATATACATTACTATCCAGGTTGCAAGCTGATATTATTCATCACCATTTTCACGTCAAAATGACGTTTTTAATGTCATGCATTTTGGCATAAAAATAACGTCACTTAAATAATTTGACAAACCCAAAAACTTTATAGCCAAATTTTTTTGTCATCCTAACAATCAAAGAATGTTTCAAACCATTTGTAGCACGAAGTTCATCGCACTCGCAGTTTGCATATCTGCTCTGATAATAAAATCCGATTTGTCATAAAACTATAAGCACGCACTCAGCCGTTGTCGGACAGAATGGCGCACAAAATTTAAATCAAGTCGGACATTCGCACGTTGCTAATACTCGCATATTCCAAAAACGATCGAACTATCACTCGTACGGGATGGAGAACATGCGGAAGGTACGCCCGGTGTTGGTACGCGAATGCTCGTTTGGTTATCTAATTCTGCTGGAAGTTAGGCACCTATCGCGCCGCATGCAAAGTGCATTTGAGAGGGTACGGTGTGGTTAGTTACAAACGTACGGCAGATCCATCGCTGATTCGAGGCAGATTTGTTGGGGTAACAATGCACGCGTACAACCACACGGCCAGCGCGCGCCTCCCTGTTGTCGGTATATATACACTGAGCACCAGAAATTCCTTTACGTCAAACTATGCTGTTGTCTGCTGACTTGCGATTAGAGTAAATTCCGGAAATACAAAGAATATTTGGCGTCTCAGCACGACGGAGGAGCCAATTTAGTCATCTTGCGCTAAATATGCACTGAGAAAAATGGTTGGATTAAAGTCATTTTAGTGGAAATTAATGAATTAGAGAACTTTCTGGTTAAATCTACTAGAATACTAATTGAGATAATTAGAATTCTAATTGATATAATTATTCATGGTAAAAATAAGAATTTTAATAGAAATATTTATCAGAAATATTGTATCAATCAGAATTCGGGTTCTGAAGAAATCCTCAACTAGAATTCAAATAAATTTAATCAGAGAGGAAATTCTGATTTGTCCATTTTCAGAAATTTTTCAGAGCGTCGATATGTTTCTTGTGCAATTAGATAACTATTGCTTTACCGCCGAAAATTTCAACAATACGAAGAAAGATATGAATAATTTTTATTAACGCGACTGTGTGCTTCTTTCGTCTGATTGAATTAACAATTTCGCAGAAATTAAGCGAGATTCGATACTAACAAGATTTGATTAATTTAGAATAATGTAGAACTTTTGAAATAGGTTAACAATGAGATGAAAACTAGATTAAAATCTATTTTTGCCTGTCACAGGATGTATAAATTATCAGGAAAAGACATTTGAATATCTGCATTCACACAACGTGTGAATGAGAAACCCGTTCTTCGAAAGCGAGAAAATTGCTTTATCATTTAATGCATATGCAACACCAATTTGAATGACGGAAGCGTGTGTCAGAACGCATCAACCATACGCATTAACAAAAATACAGGTACAGTAATGCCCGAATGTATGCAAAGTAGATCGAGTATACAGAAACTCACTGTTACATAAATAAATGTGGACGCTTAAAACGCTTATAATGTAATATTCTAAGTTTCAATTATGATTTCTTTAATATATGTACTTCTTTTTCTCCTTGAAGAATATATATTAGAAAATTATAAACTTTATTATATCTATATATTTAAAAAATTAAAAACTTAAATATAATGTAAATTGCTAATAACCATTCAAAATTTTATATTATCGATAAATCACTGTTTACAAATAAATTATATTTTATTTATTATATAAATATATTTATATAGAAATAGATTATTTATACTTTAAAATAATGACAATCGAAATTTTATGATTAGTTTTCAGTACACAAAAATAACCCATGCTCTTATATTTTAATATTGCAAATAAATAACCCATATTCCAAGTTATATGATTAATAATACACATTCCACATCGTGTAATTATGAATTCGGGTTAATTGTCGATTTTCTCGTCCGATTTAATTTTCAATATCTGTCACGTAAATATTCTGATTCGTGAGTTTTACGTACATATAATACGTACTATGCAAATATTATATATATTCGGGCATCACTCTACAAATAAATTCACTCACCATGTTGCATTGGCATCATGCTGTATGTTGCACCTGAAACAATTTTATACGATCATTAATTATAATAGTTTAACAGTTATTTTATGTATGCAATAACAGATTATTCTGTTTTATATATTCTATTACATATTATATATTCTATTTTATTTTAATTTCACTTTCTTGATTTTATTCTAAAAATTGTTAGTGTATAGAATTTATTACTAACTGAGTAAAAATAAAAATTATTTTTACTTAATTTATTTCCAATTTAATTTATTTTCTAATAATTATAGTCAAGAAACTCTCTGATCTTCGAAGTTATTTATATATTACATAAGTATGAACGAAAAAAATAATTGCCTCTAGCAATTAATTTAAAAACAAAGTAAATTTATTTACCAGCCAATGATCGTTGCTCAGCTTCGTTCGCTTCTGCATCCAAGTTGACTCCTGAAGACATTTCTATTTTCTGAAATACTCACGGAAACGTATCAATCAATAAAACGTGACTAATTACGATCACGCGAGAAAACTATTAACGACACACTCCCGAATCTCAATACTACACATTTTCGACACTCCCGATTTTAGATACTCTGGTTTTTCGACACTCCTGATTCTCAATATTGAACTTTTTTTTCCGATATTCCCGATTTTCGACACTCCCGAAATCCGCTCACAACTTTTAGTCCTCAATCCGCATCGGCCAACCATGGCATCTAAAAAATTAACGCATACCAATAATAGCCATAGAATATAACCACACGAAGAGAATAATATGAGATGTATGAAGAAAATTAAACTGTAATAGCGTGTGTTGGAGTATAACGAACGAACAATTAATCACAATTGAGTATCATTGTAGATAATTGTTGATTTAACCTCCTCACCACCTCCGAAATTGATAAAATTAGGATCATTCGACGCGTTTTTGCACGAAATGAACGAATCTGATAAAAAAAGTGTCGCTCTATGCCGCGCAAACCGAGATATTATAATTGTTAAAGTCGACAGATATTCAAGTTAGAAAATCTGTCACATCGATGGCATAGAAGGACATGTGAGGCTAGAATAAGTCTTTCTGCTTCAGTTACACAAATTCTCTGCTTTAAAACAAAAATTCTCTGCTTGCTTTTCTAACTTGAATACTCATCAACTTTAATATCTCGGTCTACGGGACAGAGCGACATTTTTTTTGTCGGATTCGTTCATTTCATGCAAAAACGCATCGAATGAGCCTAACTTTATCGGACGCTAAACTCAACAACTATCCGAAATACTCTGATCTTTCGACATTCCCGATTCTCAATACTCACCGACACTTCCAATTTTCAACACTCCCGATTGCTCCTGAAATCCATTAACGACTTTTACTCCTCGTTTCGTATCCGTCAGCCAAGGCATCTAAAAAATTAACACACGATAAAACACACGCGAAGCAAATAATATGAGACGTACGAAGGAAATTAGACTAATGGCGTTTAGAGATTAGAGTAACAAAAGAACCATACAGTTATAATCACAATTGAATGTCGTGCACACTATTAACGTTCGTAATAACGGTGATAGATATACTACAGGGATTGTTGCCCGTAATACACGAGATAAGAGGTCTGTTTCCTGTGGGGCTAAACTAGTGTACACTTTTGGAACACACACACGCGCGCGCGCGCGCGCACACACACACACACACATACACACACTTGCAGTGAGATAGGTATATGTTTGATATTTGTTGAAAGTGAGAAAGAGAGTGCTAGTGCAGTCTAGTGCAAAAGCAGAAAACAAACCATAAGATTCGTACGGCGTCCTTTCGGTACGAAAAGTACGCACAATTGCGCGCGCGCGGTCACCCACCTGCGACGTTCGTATGGGGAATGCGGCCGGCGGGCGGCGGGCGACGCGCGGCGAGTGGGGTGGCACGGCGTGACGTGGCGTGACGTGGCGCGAGGTGTTTACGTAGGAGCTTGCGACCTTGGACGGTTTGAACCGTTTAGGGCGAGGGGGGTAACCACTTAATGTAATCGTGGGACAGAATCCTCGAGAAATCATTATAAAATTTATATAAAATCTCTATGTATAATCCGATAATTATATATGCAACCATGAGAAATCATTGTATAATATTAAATAAAATCGTATATTTCACCAAATTACATCATAGTAGTGAAAACAATTATTTGTAATCAGATGAAATCATGTAATCTGTGGGACAATATTTCAGCTAGTGGTTACCCCCTTGGTTTGGTTGGTGTTTGGATTAAAAAACAAGTTTTTACAACACGTTCATTTTTATGAAAGTTATAAGCAATTGAATTGAATATGTCATTTAAATAAATTCACAATTTAAAAAATTCAGTATGATGTTACGTACTGCAGTGAGATTTTTAACCCTTAGTACACACATTAGTTTTGGGTACCCTTAGGGTGAGATTTCATTTGTGCGTTTTTGCCGTACGACAAATGTGTGCAGGATAGAGAGGTCCTCGGATCTCCTATAGCCAATCAGTAAGCTTAAAAAATTTGTCGTACGACAATAACGCACAAATAAAATTCCACCCTTAATACACACGTCCGGTCATTCGTGTCTTGGTTTAATTTTCATCACTTTTACAAACATATACAGTGAATGCAAAAAGTATTTGTAGAGAGAAAATATTTTTAAAAAAAACTTCATTTTTAAAAAGTAAATATTACCCAGTGAGAAATGAATCATCGAATTGATGTCGAATCAATATAAATACGATGACTTCAACATGACGTCAATTCGACGTTTAATTGACGATCATTTCTTTGATTAACAATTTATTCATAAAGAATAAAATATATTGTATGTTTCTTAAAATTATATATGTACCAAAAAGATGTGTATTGATTATACAAAATATATCATCTGAAAAATAAGCGAAAATTAAAAATTATATTGTTTGAATGCTCAAAAAGTATTCATATAGACGAGAAATTTAGCTTATAAAATCAGGAATACATGCAAAGCTCGTTTGTTTATATTAGAACAGAATGTATTAATTGTATAAAATTGCTAATTAATGTTTATTTTCTACAAATAAAACTTTTTTTATGACAAATTCCCTTGTACGAATACTTTTTGCTCTTACTGTATAAATTATTAAACAATTTTTCTATATATTTTGACGTCTTTAGAAAGTAAACGCCACTCTTTTTAGCAATAGAAAAAAGACTGATATTTGACCAGGTGCTCTTAGTATTTCAAAAAAAGAAATGGGCAGGACACGAATGACCCAGACGTATGTAGTGTGTACTAAGGGTTAAGCAGGGAATAGTTCATATAATTTTTTTACGTAAACGATTACTTAAAGTGTTTTATATTCTAGTTGAAATCACTATATTATTCACAGTATATTGTATACTATTTACTGCTAATTTATGTGTATGAAGAACATTATGAACATAAATTTATTATTTATTCGTAATTTTTTCTAAAAAAGAGTAACTGTTTCAAAACAATTATTAAACAGAATACTGAACAGAAGCACTTTAAATAGTTTGTTATGATAATACTTCTAAAAAATAAAAATTTTAATTACTATAACGCTTTTTTATCACGGCTGTTCAATAGAATTGTATGTTTAAAGATTCATAAAGAATACGTAGTTATAAAAAAAAAGTTGAACAGAGTCTAAATAGCTATTGCTGGTTTTAAAATAAATATTAAACCGAATATTAAACAAAAACTCGTTAAATAACTTATTGCAATAACATTTTTAAAAAATATATATTTAATATAACGCTTATGGATTTTCGCATATTTAATGTGATCGCATATTTAAAGGTTCATAAAAAGTAGTTATGGAAACAGAAAAAAAATGTTAAATGTTAAATGTAAATATCCATAACTATTTGATTTCAAAACAAATATTAAACGGAATATTGAACAGAAGCATGTTGAATAATTTATTACGATGGTGATATTTCTAAAGAAATAAAGATTTTATTTAATATAACGCTTTTTTATTATATAGGTTTTATTATAGGTTTTATTTTAAATGAAATTGCCTATTTAATAATTAAAAAAATAGTTATTAAAAGAAATATTAAACAATATCCATTCAAAATAATATTTTACAATTTACATTTCTTCGCCACTGGAGTGTAAAAGTACATTATAATAATATCTATAGATAGTCCGACGAACGTTATTCATTAGTTTATATTTTAGAATATGTATAATTACCACAAATATACAACAAAAACAGCATCAATTATTCTAATAAAGTATTATTTCTGTTAACAACAATGTGCAATATTCTTATTTAACTTTTAAAAAAAAAAATCATAAAAAACAATATAAAATATCATTCAAATAATTATGAACGGTATAATGTATGTATTTATGTCCATGATCACTGTCAGTTAATCATTGCTCTACATTTTAACTTTTATAGCTATCTTTTCACAGAAATCTTTTGGATAAATATAAAAGTTAAATTCTAGAACAGCAGCACAGCGAGAAAATCGTAAAAGGCTTAAAGAATATATATTCAAGTAAAGAACTTTGAGAGACCAAGAGAAAAACTATTTTTTTTTACTGAGTTTTTAATTCAAAATTTCTAGTTTTTGTCTGGTCATTTTCATCTCTAGGAACATGCAGTTGATAACGAAAACAGTTTGCGTGTAACAAACGCGTGCTACGTAGCCACAGTATCGGGCAAACCGTTGTTGCAGTTGTACGTATGTACCTCTTCGAATTGACCGAACGTGTTTCAACCTCGTGCCGAGTGCCGTGAACGATTGCTGCAACAATTAGTGCGCGTAATGAACGTGCGTCTCTTCCGATACTATACGCCGCGATGTCCAAGCTTCCTTCATCCGTTCATGAGAGAAATATTGATTGATCAGATAACCAGTGATACGTAATATGTAATATATCAGCTCTTTCAGCGAACGCACGCCACGTTATACGTTCAAGCATTGGAACATTTGTCACAAAAGCAAGCAAAATGAATTAAATGAATAAAGCTTATATTGTTAATTTATGATATCATTATTTTATGTTTATTAATATGGAAATATTAATAAATATTAATATGAAAATCGGAATAGTATTCTGATGTTATAGTTACGAAAATTAGATGAGATTTATTCAAACATTGTCGATAAATATTATATATACATATAATTGTATTTTATTTTATCGGTAATTAATTTTTCGTATGTTATAATTAAAGTTAATAAATATTGTTGTTAATATATAAAATAAAGAGATATATTTTGTATTAAAAAATATGTTGAGATTTTTTTATTATTATATTTCTTGTGCCGTCATTTTATAAAGAATGATCTTACTTTTAAAATATTTCAATTATGCGATAAAGAACCCCGCACTAATCGTGTCGAAAATTGAATTCCGATGAAACGAGTTAGTTTTCGTACATATATAATGTAACTTATAATGTAATTACACAAAAGATATAAGAGACACAAGACTTTAACTATAATATCTCAAAGGTGTTCTGTGAGCACAAATTTTACATCTTTAATACATCTTTAATCACAGCCCAAAAATTATCCATTATTGAGTCTTGTACCTATAGCATCTTTTGGTCAACACATTATAAGCTACATTACATGTGAAAACTAATTACACTTATTTCGGCAGGATCCAATTTTCCACATAATTAATGCGAGATCCTTTATTTATACATATTAAATATAAAAAAATTCCATTTTTTGATAAAATATAAAATAAATATTTATTTCAAAATAAAGTTTAAACGTATCCAACACGTCAGAGAGAATTAAATTCATGTTTCATCTCAACAAGAATGCAAATACACTCTTGTTTCCGTGAAGCATCCTCTGTATAACTTCGCGGAAAATATAAGTTTGACACAGCTACCGAGTCCACCTCAAGTTGGACATCAGATAACGCTGTTATAAAGGCTAAACTTTGGCTATCTAGAGTTTGTTCGGCTATATTGTAGAACAAAATTACAGGACATCGAATATTCTCGTTTTGAAGTATGATTAACACCAGGAGTAATTAAGCTTAAACTATAAGCTCAAACAAACAATGAGAAATGAAATGAATGCATCTTGCACAAGTTGCAAAACTTTTAACAAAATAGTAGCTGAAATATTCTGCCAATATCCAAGTTTTTAACTGATTCTTTTAAGAAGTCGTGGCACTCCTGATGCTTTGTCTTTTCGTCGGAGGATCACGAGCATTCATGTAAAACAACTTTATTGGAAAAGTATTTGATGGAAGTTCCGCGTACGGAAATACATATATTTCGCGTCACATACGCCTGAAGAATGTTCTATCCGAATAATTTATTCAACTGTTTTAGTAGCACGTCATGTTTGGCTTAAAAAGTTTAAAGGATGGAAAAGTCACGGGCGGCGTGTATGCACATATCAATCGATATTTCGCGTTTTCTTCCAGGCACAACGACCTACCCTGGAATATACGGAAGTTCCTGAAGAACCAGCTGAGGGAGTTCAGGTTTGATGACCTAAGTGACATTCATCCTTGGTCACGGAGCGCCTGGAGCCACACAGATCTCAAGAGATTGAGGCAAGGCATGGTTGCAGCGCAGGTGAGTTTAATAATAAGTGTTCGTTAAAGTTATTGCTGCGGCCAAAGCTTGATCTATCGCGATACTGATTGTATGTGCAAAATATTTTTCGTTAAAAAACGTGCAGCCTCTCTCTATACAATTAATTAATTGTCGATATTTACGTTGAATCAATTGGTTCAATTTTTAGAAATTATGGAATATAGTAAAAAATTTGTTGAATAATTTAACTTTTGCAAAGATATTTCATGAAGATAAAGTAGAATCTTTTTACTTCCAGAAAATGAACAAGAATACTGTAAAACTCTTAAGAAGATTATTGGAAAGCTGCTTGTATTAAATGTGATTTCTTGAATGTTAACCGCTTGATCAGGTTTTCATTGCTTTAATTATATACGTATTACGCTTATTAGTGTTTCTATTGTTTTTTAAAACTATGACTTCATGTTAAAGATTTTGCATAAAATTTGTGAATAAATTATAATTAATTATTGTTCAGCGAAAATACGCGTCGTACTGCACTGAAAGAAAAGTGTCTGATTTATGACTATAATTACACGGTACAATAATTATGGTTATTACTGCTACAATGTTAATAATAATAATTATTTACAATTCTATATACAAAAATATGTATAGTTGGATCCGAAAATAGCTATAATTTATATTTTTTTGTATTAATATAGAACTGTAATAATAATTACATTATTGTTATTAATATTAAAACAGGAATAATTGTAAAAATGGAGCTTCTAACCGTAATTACTTTATCATGCAATTATAGTTATAAACACCAAACACTTTTCTCACAAATTGCATCATGAGAAATAAAGTAACCAAATAAAAAAAGAGAGATAACATTGTTGCGGATTAATCTGAATCTCTCCCCCCCCCTCTCTCTCTCTCTCTCTCTCGGTTTTTGAAAACAGACCTGGCAATTAGTTGAGCTTAACATGCGATTTTCGCCAACTTCGTCGCAGCTCGCGAGGTGAAAATTAAATCCACGCGAATGAGAGAATCGCATGTCGCCTTGAAGCCACAGTACCGCCAAATTGCAATTAAATGTTCGCACGTAGAACTCGACCTGCAGAGTCATCGACAATTATAACTAATTTAAAGTCACGTTAATCCAGTCTGATTTAAATTCAAGCGGTTGCCGACTCGCAGAATCGCATGCAGTTAGTCGTTCGCCAATATTGCTACGAAATGTTCGCCGTATCCTAAAGCCTGTTTTGTTCGTGGCAAGCAGAGATTATTAATTTATAGCGTGCCGTGTACGTAACTCGGCTATAAATCAAACAGCAGCGGTGCCGCGCCTAATAGCAATTAATCGATTTTATGAAGATTTCACGCCTACGTTTAAACGCGAATGTGTGGCGCGTTTTGCGACTTTGAAGTATCCTGGTGCGTCAATTTGTGCGAATTTCGTGGTATCTATAGCAACAAGTACGATAAAAGTTATGTTGCAGGAAAGGGAAGTACGTGCTACACAATACATGACACGGGAGAGAAAAAAGATTAAGCTATTAAACGTGTTACCATAATAACAAAAATTACAGAAATTAATTATCTGCCGCCGTGTTACATCGTGCGGAACAACCCCGTGAACGAAAGTCGACTAACGCGGACACTGCCGGAATTATCTAGCAGTTCCGATCTTCCGTGAACCGCGAATTTAACGAATATAAATTTGATCTTTCCGATCGCGCAGTTAAAGCTTTCACGCGCGACGCTTCCGCCGGGTGATCGTTAATAACGGGGATTAATCTAAAATCGCAATTAAGATCTGACCGTAAAAAATCACCTCTCGGTTCAATTAACGGCAGAAACGGCTCTTTAACGACCCGAGGAAAATCGAGGCGAACTTGGGCAATTAATTTCCTTCGGTTGCCCGCCGTGCTTCACGTGCCGCCGAAAATTTACCACGACACGATCGGTTTCCTTCCCTTTTCATCCCCCGCCCCGAAATACCTTCGATTAATCCCGCGAAAATCCCTTTCCAAGCGACTCGGTATCGTATCGAATAAACTTCGACATAGCGCGCGAAACTTTGCGCGAAGTCGGAGAATCTCTATCGAGCATATCGACTCTCAACCGCATCCGCGGTAACCTGAAGTGTTCGTTAGAAATAGACGAATCAGAGTGGTTAAAGAATTGTAGCTAAAGAAAAATTTTGATGAATTCCGATAATACGAAAAGAGGAAAGAACAATTTTATTGAAATATCTAAAATTTAACTAGATAGAAAGTTCTGAAGATAATTTTGTTGGACCATCAAAATAATTACGTAGGAATCTCAAGCATGATGAGCGATGTTGCAAAAAGTTTTGACATTCCAGCAAATTTCAACGTCCTATAGATAATAATTTTAATGGTCCAATAAAATTATTTTCAAATCTGTATCCAACTAAATTTTTAGACACGTCGGCAAAACTATCTTTTCCATATAAAGACAACTTTTCTATAGAAAAAAGATCTCTTTAGAAAAAGGAACATGTGTAATCAAAGAAATAAAAGATTCAATTAGTATATCAATTAGAATTAAATATTGCTTGAAAATGCTCTGTAAATAATGTAAATAACGCAACTACTCGTGACTGCATCGGTCGATTCGGCGTAAATTTTTTTATTATAAAAATTTTCTTTAATTCCAAATGTTCTCATTATCAAAAATTATTCCCCTTTGTACGTGGTAAGCTTATTGCGTTTAAAGTAGCTCTCAAAGGAGAACAGAGACTGAACGGAGGCTGCGTGGAGAATTTATTTATGGTACTTAAAGCACTCGCGCGCGCGTCAGCAGAACGTGCCTCTGAAGACACGAAGTGCATAGTCGAGAGTTAACACAGAAGCGGAAGACAAAGATGCATAGTCGCGGTGTATGCGCAAAGTACTTAGTTCGGTGAAAAGTTTTGGGACTCGTGCGGATATAAAAATATTCCTCAGGAACACATTTGAACGTCGAATTTGGCGTGTCGCACATATAAGTGACTATGTACAACCCGCAGTGTGTTCAAACGAGAATTTTGATTCGTGTTTAATAAACGATGTGATTCAGTAGCATGGTAATAGCGGGGTATACTGGTCATAAACTCGCGCAATATAGCGCGCGAATCCATTTAAGAGCCCGATATCGAACGCGACTCGGCAAGGACGAGGTGTAACTCGTACACACGTGCGCTATACGTTCTTAAATGCATTGAATCTCGATTAAATCGGAAGAAGGATTACGGGATTTTCGGTCTCGCGAATACCGATATTCATTTTCGAAGTGCCGCTCTCGTGCGTTTCTCTCTTCCTCTCACCTTTCCACCGTTCCATGATGATAAATCCAAAGACATAGAACATGGACTGCGCCATCCGCATCTAATAGCGAATTTAATTACTTAGTATTATGTACTGGATTAATGTATACTAAAAGCTGCTGTGCATGAAATTAACATAAAGTTAAATATAAAACAATATATGTAGATGTATTAATTTCATTTAAATAATTAAATACTCAATAATGACATTGTTATGTTAACACACATCACATTTAACAAAATATATATACCTAAATATAATTTTATTGCCAAGGTGATTATCATATTATGCCATTACATTTAAATACTTTACATAAAGCAATCTTTAATGTGCACTACTCTAGAATAGTATAAATGACCGAATTTAATACACCAAATATGCACTGAGAAAAATTTCCGGGCTTTATCCGTTCAAAAAGTAATAAACAGATATTTCCGATTGATTTTGATCGGATTTATAAGATTATCCAATCAAATTTATCGGATAGTCCTACAAATTCGATAAATTTGATTGGATAGTCCTAAAATTTGATCGGATAGTCTTATAAATCTGATCAAAATCAATCGGAAATATCTGTTTGTTATTTTTTGAACGGTTATTTTTCTCAGTGTGGTCAATAAAAATGAGAGGAGAAGAAAGATAAAGACGGCCAATATCTCTCTTTTTCTAATCGTAATGAATTACTTTTTAAATCTGAAACATTGGATATAGTCACTAATTACCCAGTGGCATACTTGGCACTGATAATGAAGTTTAACTAAAAAAAGAAGAATGTTTGAGCTACTTCAATAACTAAAATATTTGTATGTTAATTTCAATCTTCCAATAATATATTCATTGAATTTAAGCACTAAAACAAGGTTCACATCATAAAAATTAGCTACATTAGGGATGTCACATTTAATTCACTGATTACCAGTGGCATACTCGGCACTGATATCAGTGATTATCCACTGATTCGGATTTAGAGAGTAAATAGAATAGAGATTGGCTATCTTCACTCTCTCATTTTGTCGACCAATTTTACACACGAATGGCGCGGTCAGTACTGTACAACTTTGGATAAATCCACGTTTTTTCAAACGGGATTCGAGGGCTGCGGGATCCGTTAAAATGCATTACGAATTAACGGAGCTGTTGCTCGCACGTGCTACATAGGGAGTAAGTAAATAATACATCGCAGGAGATTAAACCCCCGTGAAATTTTCAGTTACAATGCAATTTGCAGTCGAACGGGCGCGGCGGGATGCAGAATTCGAGCTCGTGGCCCCAACGCGACGTCACGTTGCGTCGTGTCGGATGAAAGGGTAATGTCGAAGATCGCCCGATATATCCATACGTCGCGCCTCATCGTCGAGTGGAAAGGCAATTTCTCGAGAGACCTTTGAAAATGCCATCATTCTCGTTAGCAAAGACAGTCTCGGGATGATCCCCAACTATTAAACGCTCCCGTTATCTAGACACGTTTACGGCAAACGAGGCGATAAGCCGCAAGAAAGGAGTTGCCATGAATTCGAAAAGTCAGTACCCTCGTGGAAGTGCAGCGTCGAATAAGGCACCTTTGAAAAGGATCGAGGTCTTAGTTGCTTTAATGTTAAGGTATTCGCTCATCTTCCAGCGAGATGGGGAGGGGGAGGGGGGAGAGAAGCCAAACGAGCATCCACCGAGCTAACGAGAAGACGTGTAAATGCGCGCCATTTACCGTTGCAACGTAATGAAATCATTAATGTTATTAAATGGAATATTAATTTCATGCATAATGAGTGGAGATGCTAGTAAAACGCACTGTATTTACGATGCGCGCACGTGCAACATACCGCCGCGCGTTACGAGCAATTTTTCATAATTAATGCCAATCTGTGATCGCGCGAGGTTTCCGAGGCATGGCGTAATAACGAGGAAAAATTATTACGCTGATGACCCAAACGCAACAATGGTTGGATAATTACGCGGAAACTTTTTCAAAGATATCAGATATTTTTATACCAAACAATTAATAATGCAATTAAAATCGGAATGCCACTGACGGGAGAATTTTGTAATTATATCGTATAGAAGGCGCATAACGTGAAATATCGCGTAGAACGTCGTTAATAATAATAGAAGCATGCGTGATCGCATTACGCTGTCCAATCAGATTTTATATAGATTTTGTTTAATTTTATTAATAACTAGAATTTTATTAACAATAATATCAAATGAAACTCGTACAAAGCAAAGTAATAAGTTTAGTAGAACGAGTAAAAAAGAGAGATTAAGATGATAAATAATAATTTAATCAAATCATTGTAAAAAAAATAATATGTTATATCAATCACGCAGAGTCTTCATCAGCTAACGAAATCAGTAGAATATAAAAACTTCAATGTTAAAATGCAAAAATAGACATTGACAGAATAAAATTACCTAATAAATAGATAAAAATTAAAAATAAACTGTAGGAGCATCGTAAAAACAATATCGTTCTTGCACTTCGAAAATGTATGGCTTTGAAGATGTATATCAAAATGGTTTCAAAATAATTATAAAAAATATAAATATAAGTATATTATGCATATTTTTTAACAAAATGAAAAAATTACAAATTTTTCTATATTGCATTTTGAAAGCGATACAAAAAGTTTAGCGGTGACTTAAAATCTGGGTCAACGATTATTTTAATAGATATATTTTTAAAAAATAATTGAGATAAAGTGAGAAAATTTTTATTCAAACTATAAAATTGTATTCTTACATGTAAATATTGAACCGTTTCACATATAATATTCATTTTTATGTAGAGAAAATATAAATTTCTAATTTTAGTCACTTTTTATATCTGATTTTGTAAAGATACACCTGATACATCCTTAACATTCAAATTTTTATATTCTACTAATTTCGTTAATCGATAAAAGCTCTGTGTAGTTGAAACGTCCTATTATTTTTTGGCAACGATTTGATATTAAATTTTATTTTTTATTAGGGGTTTTGAACTAAGGGTGAGCAAACGATGAGCAAACGAAATAAACGCAAAAAAAATATTCGATTTTTTAATATTGGAGGACTAGCGTGAAGTTGACCCCCAAAATTTAAATTTCGTATAACTTTTGAACTAAGGGTGAACAAACGAAAATTCCGATGGAGCATTTGTGAGCAAACGACGAGCAAACGAATGCAAAAAAATATTCGATTTTTTAATTTTGGAGGGCTAGTGTGAAATTGGCCCCCCAAAGTTTAAATTTCGTATAACTTTTGAACTAAGGGTGAGCAAACAAAAATTCCGAGCAAACGATGAGCAAACGAATGCAAAAAAAAATATTCAATTTTTTAATAATTTAAATTTTGTATAACTTTTGAACTAAGGGTGAGTACCTATAATACTGCCTGATTTCATTGCTCGTTTCTTGGCTGTTTAATCTTCTTACCTTATTAACATATAATTTCATAAACGTGACTTTTTAAACAGTAGATATATTACGTTGAAACTTTCAATATTAAAAAAAAGATATCTTTGAACTCTTGTAGAAAAGTACTACTGTGCACTACTAATGCGCAGTATTTTGAGATATTACTGCGCTACAACACTACTGCGCACTTATTGTAATGTAATAGTGTAATAGTAACAGATAGTGCCTCAAAATACTACCGTGCAGTAGTACTTTTCTACAAAGGAAGGGATCATACAGCTTGCATCTTGAGTTGCTTATGTTTCGACCTTGACAGATCCCTTAAGATATCCAGTCTACCAACGTCAAGACGAAAGGGATAACCACTCGGTTATGTCCATTGGGACGAACGCGCGTACACATTCATGTAACATGTACATAACGCATATATCGAATGTATACAGCAGCCAAACCGAGGCTCGCCTCGATCTATCACTGTCCTGGTTAATTCAGACGAGCTGGCGGTATCCGGCAGCGGAAGGTTACTTACCATTGATCGCGTGCCGTCGACTTACATAGAATCTTAGACGGCATCGCGGCATAGACGAGATTTTCCATCCTTTCGTACAACGACCGCTTTTTCAATTCCACAACAGAACAGATTACAGACATCAATTTTGCAACATTATAACATAAAAATTTCGCTGTTGGATATTACACGAGGTCTATTAGTCTTTGTATACAGCATTTTTCCAGCATTTCTCAAGGAAGATCTTATTTACTTAGAGAGGCTATTTCTAGTATAAAAGAAAGTCAAAAGATCTCGCTACAATTTCTCACACGATACACTAGCGCGTCGCAGAATCCAAAGAATACGTGTGATGAGTATACTTTCGTTTGAACCCTCGGGCTGTCTATCTCGAGAAACCTTCGGCACTTCCGGCACATCACAAATCGCGAAAGTGCATTCTAACTTGAGATGAGTCGAGGCATCCTGATTTATCGCGTCGCTGGATTTTCGCTGGAAATTTACGTTACACTTTCGGCGTCTTCGTTGTGAGAGAAGCAATTCGTACGGACGGAAAGAAATTTAAGTCTCGTGTGGTTGTTTCGGAATTTTAGGTACGGAGGAGGGAGACTGATGGAGAAGTTGGAAAGCCAACGGCGAAATACGATTTCCATTTCCCTTTTTTTTTATAACTGCGATCAAATTGAATTTCCATTATTGTCCCGCTTCCTCATTATATATTTTTACATTCAATAACTGAATAAATGGCAATAAAAACACAATTGTCTTTTGCGTATTGATATTTGAACATAAAAAATGTTAACAGCCAATTTTCGCATCAAATTTCTTTAGTACCAATTTTTCGACTAAACATTCAGAATTTTAAAGGAAAAGATTGCAGTGCGAACAGCTTCTGTACCGATTATTTTCGCCTGAATTATTATTATTAAAATAAAAGCATTTTGTCACCTATTTCGAATACCTTTGAATGATCGATTAATTTCGTTTCGTCGCAATTATTTATTAAAATATTTTAATACAGTTAACATTATAATATTATTTATTAATGATTGTATTTTGTAATATGGGTTAACAAGCACATTAACTTAATGATTTTGAAGATATAACAAAAGTGTTTTTATTTCTATTATTTGAAATTAGAGATTCTTAAAAATTTTGAAAACTTTTTTTGTTACTTAAAAAAATTTTTAAGCTTTAAAAATGTTGAAATTTCTAAAAATTTTGGCATATTAGCACAATAATGTGTTAAAAGTTATATTATTTTGTGATTTATGTTTTTTTTAAGTAATAGGAATACGCGACATATGTCAGATATTAAATTAAAGTATTAATTGATAATATTTATAAATGATAGTAAATAGTTTTGCTCAAAATTTGATATAATTTTTGCAGGTTCATCAAAATTTGTGATATACTAAAGTATTAATTGATCATATTTATAAATGATAGTAAATAGTTTTGCTCAAAATTTGATATAATTTTTGCAGGTTCATCAAAATTTGTGATATACTCCAAACTTTCAGATTCCAAAAAATATTTAAATTTTAAAATATTTGATAATATAATATATAACTATAAAGTCCTTTCAAAAGCTTTTAAGAGATGTTCTAGTATTTATAGTTTTAAATGTAAATGGAAGTTTTCTAGAATGACTTGAAAATTGCTTCAAAATTGGATTAAGAATGATGTGTAATTATGTTATATTTTAAGAAATGGAGTATAAGCGATACCATAACACGAGATACGTTTAAAATTTATACAACGCCAGATGTAAGAATTAAAGTAGCACGATGAAAAAGAAAGCAATTTTTTTAATTGATTTTCATGTTCGGCTGTTCGCGTAGTGCTCTTCACAGGATAAGTTAAAACGGCCGTCTTAATAGCCAGCTCGTATCGTACAGCCACAAAATTGCTAAAACGTATATATAAGAGAGCAGCTCTTACAGCCACAGTTCGCCTTTAAGTGGAATCGCAGACGCGACACGTTCTATACACGAAGAGGAGAGTATTTTTACGAACGTCTGACCTAAAACTCACCGTGACTACTGCTCGTTCTCGTGCGGGGCTGAACTAGTGGTGCGGAAGGGAAAAAGAAATCTCGCGTATACACGTGCACACGCGCGCACGTGCACTGAGACATGTTCTGCGAATGTCTGACCTAAAATACCATGGTAACTGCTTCCTTACAATAGGTATCTAAAGGAAGAGAGAATGAAGGGTGATTGTGCGCTAATACAGACGTCAGTATATTCTACTTAATATCCTTGCGTTTTCTCTGATGCAAGATTACGTAGCTCTGTTCTCGTAATCTCGTAAAATCACGTTTCTTCCACCGTTTGAAGTTGAGATTCGTTTAAAATTGAGATTGCTGATAACTGCGAACTCAGGACAGTGTCTAACTCAATGCGAGCAATGTATCTTTGTACGTATGTCATATATAAAACGGTAAGAAAATTATGAAAGACCGTTAATATTTTGTCCATTTATCTGGGAGTAGTAGTTTTTTTTATTATGAGTTTTCGGTGGAATCGCTTATTTAAAAAAAGATTCGTTAAAAATAGTCATTAAAAAAAGAAATATGTTAAAACAATATGTATGTTATAATTCACAGATTTTCGTTGCTAGGTGAAAGTATAAAGACATATCCCAGGTGACTATAATATTCCCGAATGTTAATGCTTATATATAATCATTCACTCGTTCGATAATGACAAGTCCGTCTTTTCTTTTTCCGATCGTTTTGCCGCAAGTAGATATTCAGCTATGTACAAAAGTAATTAGAAGTTAGAGTTAGAACCTGCCGTCTCGCCGTTTCCGTTTGGCGTACCACCATTAAACCGCAAGCGTAGACTGAACTTCCCGCAGCCGTTGAATTATTTACTCATCGCAATTAGCCGTCTCGCGGAAAAAGTCGCCGAAATACAGACGTCTCGAACGTAGTAATTACCACTGCTGGTATCGCACGCGATTAAAGCCCGTCACTATTAGCGGCGTCGCAATTCACAGTGCAATTTCTGTCAGCGGCAGACATCGAAGGGGGGTGGGGTGGGGGAGGGCATGACGAGAAAAAGCGGAAGTGCTCTCGCGCCTCCTCCGTGTACGTTGATTTATGACACCGCGACGGTAACCTCACGCTTCGGGCATAAATTTCGTCCGCGTTGTTAAATAAAACTTCCCGCCGACGCGCGATGCGCGCACTTGTGCATAATGCGGAAAATTCGCACCGAAGTAAGACACCATGGCCTCGATTCCGACCGAGTGTAAGAACTTAATGTTTCTCATTTCCAAGTTCCGACGGTGTCGTCCGACGGGACATCAGCCAGCAGCCTCTTGATAAGAATTTATTAACTTCGCTTAATCGCGTTTTCTCATTTTCCTCAAGAGAAATATGTGTACAGGCTGTACAACGTTAAATATCAAAGGAGATCAATGGCAACTCGATCCCGTGGTTAAGTAACATTTTGTTATTTTTAACTTCTATGTGTGACAAAATATAAATCAATTCATTTCTGTGATTAATTTCAAACAACGTTCATTAATGTATGCATTTAGTAAATAATAAAATTAAATTTATATAACTCCATTGTTTCAGTTAAATTAACCATATATTGAATAGAGGAGCAGTGACGATCTATACAAATGAATAAAAAATAATTCAAATATGGTCAAATTTGATATTGTGAATTTGACAGTGTACGTTAAAAGGAATAAATTAAGAAAAATAAACTCTTTAGATTAATAAAAATAAAATTATAAAGATATTTTGTGGCTCCAAGAATAAATCAAATATAAATAAAATGCCTGTATAAGCCTCCGCGGTTATAGCTATGCAAATTGGGTATAATTTGATATTATGAATTTAATAGTGAAAGAAATCTAAGCACTGGCTTATTTGATTGTGAATGATAAACGTCTAAAAAATGCGAATAAATCCCAGTAATGTCAAACGGATGTCGTAACGAAGAAAAGTAAGTAGGAGAAACTAATTATATCGCTGTACATGACGATCTCGCGTGACGGGGAGAGAAACAGAAATCACGATCTTCGCATCGCGTGCTTTTTGAAGTCGCATTTGCTATTTTTTGCAGCGCCAAGTACATGTCGTGCATGGAGCGTAACCTTAGGAGACACGTTCAGAACATTTAAATTATTCTGAACCAAGCCGTTTATTCTTGCTTTGAATGCATTGCAAAGCGACCCTTAAAGTTTTCGTTATTTATTATCATCGCCGATATCAAACCATTTAAAATGCAAATTACTCCCGCGTTTGTAGACTATCGTAATACGCATTTAATTATTCCTAGCGTTATCAGATGCTGGATTAAAGCGGAGCATTATATGTGTCAGAAATATGTTGTAATTAGAATACGAATGCGATTAATACTATCGTGTTTTAAACGCGAGTAAGCCCGAGAGCCAATATTGAATAAAGATAATCCGTTGCAATAAATCGCGCTATTTTTATCGATTTTAGCTTTGGCATAAGAACAGCCTACTTTATATTACAATAACGTTATAATATATCCGTTAACATAATAAATTCCATAAAGTTCAACGCGATATAAAATTTACATATTTTTGAAATAATTAAATAATAATTAGTTTTGCGTTTACGTTTACTCATTGTACATGAATTACAGTAAAATATCAATATATTATATGATCTTTGTGTATGTGTGTGCGTATTAAATATTAAAAAATCAGAAGCATCGCGTTCAACATGTTTATGTAAATTAAGACTCCTGCTTACTTATCGCTACTATCTCAGATTTTGACGTTAGAAACGAGAAAATACACAATAAAAATTCTTGCAAAATATATTAATATGGAAATGGAAATATGTTTCGATAAAACAACATTTCCCTAGTAATACAATTTATTGGTACAATATTGACTTAATATTAGTTCAATATGTCTCCAACACATGCCGTATATTTAACCAATATTGCCAATAAATTGCTACTAGGGTTACAATCGATAAAACTGACTTGTAAAATATATCAAAAACTCCTTTTTATTTTGTTAATCAATAAATGACCATGTAATGAATTATGGATAACCAAAAACGAAAATAAGCTATGTTCATTGTTACGACAAATTGTCAAACCATAGAAAAATTGTTAAAACCATATAGAAATGAATATGATTTAATTTCTTCCTGAAACAGAAACACAGTTTTTTGTATATTTTATAAATCTATTTTATTAATTACGAATATTATTTCATTAAAAAATATTTCTACTCAAATACAATTTGCAAGACTTTTTATTATGTGTTCTCTCTTCTAACGTCATAATCTTAGATAATAACGGTGAGTGAACAAAAGCTTTAGAACTACAGCATACAAAATGTATAAACATACCATAGCATAATATAAGATCGTTTGAACTAATGAACATTCAACATAAAGTTTCCATATTCATTTACATAACATGCTCATTGGTCCAAACGGTCTTATGCTAGCTATACTATGCTTATAAATTTTGTGCGCTTTAACCCTTAATTTTTAAGTAGATAATTTAAGATGCCACAGTTGATAGATGAGCTGCTCAGAACACTTCCACAAATGTTGGTTTTATGCAGTAAGGAAAATACTTTTGGTAAAAAAAATGATAGTTAAGTCAAATTAATCATTCTTACATCAAAAATAAGTATATACTTATATTTGGGAGATACTGAGTACTATTCAAAAAATGTTTATTAAAATTTAATACTTCCCTCAGTGTAATTACATTTTTTTATAATACAATATGTTATGTGTAATTAAACTTACATTAGTATCTAGGCAATGCTTTTTATTTTCCTTTCCCAGAACAAAGTTTTAAAAAAATCTATATCTGAAGTACTGTGGCTCCACCTACCCACTTAAAGATTAAGTAATAAATTGAGGTGCGATTTAACTTACATATATTTTCGTTTTATTGTTGCAGTTCTGGTCCGCGTATGTGCCCTGCTCGTCGCAGCATCTCGACTCGGTCCAGCTGGCCCTGGAACAGATAGATCTCATTCGCCGATTGGTCAACAAGCATGCGGACAGTATGGTCCTCGTTACCACAGCGGAAGGTTCGTATTTTCATCTGTCCGTTTACGGGCTCATGAATGCAGCGATAAATTCAAGAATGTATAAGTTATTAGCGAAACATTAAATCCATCACGGCCTGCGAGAATGAAAATTCAACCGGCGATACATTTGGCGAAATGCCAGCGCTATTTGACCTCAGTTTCGCTCGATACTTTCAAGCTTAGAATACTTTCGATTGAGTTCGCTTGGTCGGCACTTCGCCACTCAGAAAAATATGTGAACGACATTCCGCAGAAGAACTTTTGAGAGCCATCAATTTAAAATGCTCCCTATTTTTCATCCGACGGGAAATTTATCCATCCCAAATTATAACGAATATTCCACTTAACCCTTTAATGCCAGGCATATTACTTGATAATCCGAGTTTCGCCCGGAGATTAATGTGTTGCTCGGCACTGGATCAGTCTTGCATAATTACTCGCTATATCAATCTATTCTCCAACAGACCCCGGCTAATGTTTAAAGTTATAGAGACAAAATCCACAGTAATTCTTTCTCTCATTCGTACAAACAGATTTTTAGGTTCATTCTATGAAATTTTTTTCCCGGCCATTATCCGCGTCCGCACTCTGCGCCGACCTTTTTCTGTAATCTCCATGTCTCGCATGTTTCGCATGCTGATGGATATTCTCACGAAAATAAAAATATAACTTAAAATGTCCCCCTTGGAAATGTGTCGTCTGCAGCACGTGTTCGCTACGTCCCGGAGCGTCTGGAACCGAGCGAATCGCTACAGCATTAAATTTTCATTGTCGAATCGTGTTACCTATTTCCCGCTTCGAGTTCTCGACATATTCGAGATCCCTCGACATTCGGAGGCAAGCCAGAATCGTCATTTTCCATCCCGCGCTTCGTTCTCGCATCCCTCCACATCATCGCTACGTGTTCTTTCTCTCAAAAATTTAGAATGCACTTTAGATCGTGTGGAAGAAGTGCGATCCGAGAAACGAGCAATCGCTTTTCCAATGTAAGAAGCATCTTTCGACCTCGTCGAATCCATTTCAGGACGATCCGCCGATGAACAGTTGAGTTTTCCAGGTGCGATGTTCCCCTAAAGGATTGGGGAAAAAACGAGAATGTAATAAGATCGATCCGAGGGAAAAACGTTTTTCTCGTATCGGTTCTCTTCTATTTTTAAAAGCGAAATTTCCACATAGAGGATCGAATCTTTCACGCAGCACGGAACAAATTTATTGATGCCATAAAAAAATTTGATGATGATCGAATGCGTTCGTATTGATAAAAATACAGTGTACTATTTGGCGCGTTTCGAAAATCACATTTATACGATAAATTCTGTACGCCACTTTGTTCCATATTCGTTACTGCCGCTTCGCAATAACAAATTGTTACAGCCACTGGACTTGTCATGTTTTCATTTTGTAATTGTTTTTCAAAAGATTTGAATTAAATAAGAATAATATATATACTAGTTTCTCTTTTTTAAAAACTAAAAAGATAATTGATCCTTTGAAATTTAAAAATCAAAAAGAGATAATTAGAAAAAAATTAAAAATTGGTCAAGTATTTTAAAGGATTCGGATGTGTCTTAGACATATTCTTATTTTAGAGATTTTTGTAAATGTTTATATCGTATTTATCTCATAGACTTTCTATAATAAGCTCATTATCTAAGCTTTAAGATTTAAGCCATAAGAAAGTGACCAATCATAATCAATATTCTTTTCGTATGTGATTGATCAATTACTTACGGCTTAAGATTTAAAGTTTAAATAGAAATTGTAGAAAATCCATCATTCTTGCGCTAATTTTGTGATGCCTTCATATAATTTAATAAAAAAAAAATTGCTTTTCCCCCCTAAAGATATTTTTATTATTACATTTATTTTTGCAACCATTATAATCATAATGTTTTGACATGAATATCATAAACGCAAGATTTTGATAGATTTTTCTTTAAACATACGAAAATTGGAAAAAAAGGAAAAGTCGATGATAACGGTAATTACAACACGATGAATCTGCAACATTAAAAAAATAAGAAAAAATGAACGAAGTCCCGATAAATAGCGTCGCTTTATCGATTGATTTTTATTTGTCGTACGTATTTGTAAGAAAAGATAGATATTCGCGAGACGGATATTACAGAGACGATTTTATCAAGTTTAATATTACGGGAAATAGTCATTATGCTTTTGTTTCTCCGCAAGTATTATATAAATAGAGTTACTCGAGGCAATCGAAATGAATATTTCAATCAAACGCGAAATTAAGCGATATTGATGAGAATTATATTAAATGTTTTATGATATTTATTCAATGAAACCTTTGATAGAGCTTTATTCGAAGAAATTTGAAACGGAAGAGATTAAAGCAAATTTTGCTTAATATATAATAGATTGGGGATTACCTTGTATAGGAAATTCCGTGCATATTCCTGCATTCTAACAGAATATATCGAATTCTTTTTCATTTTTAAATAATGTAAAATTTCTGCCATAGTTTTTCACCGTCTCAGTTGCTATTATTTCTTTCTTAACGTTCGCTTAAAGGAAGCATCTCTCTCTCTCTCTCTTTCTCTCTCCTAGTTATTTTTAATGTGTCTTATTTTGCGAGGATGTGTACGCGTCAGACGAATTCTTAGAAAATTTCCTATATTTGGTGAGCAAATATTTGCTGCTGGATTTCGCCGTCCCGCTGTCACAATGCGCGCTGTCTAAGCGTAACGTAAATCCGATGGGAAGATGATGGAACACGAGGAAGATGCGCCGGATGGTAAATTCCAACTGGAATGGAAAAATGTCGGTCCGGCGCTACCGACCGACGTACTCCGTTCGATAACCCCGAACGTCGACGACTGCATGTCGCCGTGCACATCCATATGCAAATGAACATAAAATACGCATATGTCCGTTCATACATACGGACAGCTGATTGTACGAAACCGACAGCCCGTTCCCGCATTCCCTCCCCACGTGTCACGGGAATTTTTTTCACCGCTGATTAAAAAGGCCAAGGTATCACGGAGAATGTAAACGCTCGTTGTGTTTCCGGCATACACTGTTTCGCATTTTCGCGTGATATTTTCGAGTGTTGAATCCACCTCGGCGAGTGACGTTTCTGAGGAAAACAATTTCGCACAGTATTCGCCGGTGTATCTGTCTCGAAAAAAGTCACGTTTAATTTTCAGAGTTGCATTTACGTCCTCCACCGCATTTTTCCTTCGACACGTGGTAGATGTAGAGAAAATCACGTACCTTACCTCTTATATACGCGCAATCCGTTCTCGATTCATATTTCTCGAAGCATTGTCTCCGCTTGTACTCGCAATACATTTATGCGAGCGTTGATAGAAAGACAAACGATCGTACGTCACCGTAAAGCAAACCGCGTGCTCGTCTTTTTAAAAATATGCAAATTTCATGCACGTTACACATCACGGTGGTGCGCTATCTCTCCCGTCTGGCAAAAGGGGGTTTCACGCGAAGAGAGCTCGCAAGCGAGAAAGTACAAAATATAGCACTTTGGGGAAGCAATCTGCCAGATGGAAGAAAGGGCTCCGGTAGAACGTGGAAGATGAGAAATTCCAGGAGGAATGGAAGAATGTTCTGAAACCATGGAGCCCGCCGTAGCTCCTCCGATAATGTCGAAATGCTAGTCTTGGTATATACGTGAGCGCGAGCACGTACATACATTCGCATGCACTTTGTGCAAGATATATGTGCGTACGTACGTGCAGGGACACCCCGAACCGATACACTCGCAGGATCAAATGTATCAGCGTTACGTGCGGGCGGGTGCAAAAGTATAAATCGCAGGCCGCACTAAATCAGGTGACCATCGACAGCACGCGTTTTATTTGCGTCACTCTTTTTTCGTCCATTCGTCTATTAGAGAAGCCGTAATACAACGTAATCGTCGGCCACGTCAACGGGAAAAATTAAAGCCGCGACAAATGACATTCGCTTGTGACGCATGCAATTTATTTCGAAAATGTAGTCTGAAGAAATGCATCGTTAAGCTTTACGCCGTTAAAAAGTTGGAGAAAGGAATTCGTTGAGAGCTAAAGGAGGCAAAATTAAAACGATCTTAAATACACGGAAAGAACGATTTTGCTAGAGTATCTAAATATTTAGTTAGATATACATCTAAAAATAATTTTATTGGACCATCAAATTATGTAAGATTCAATGTTTGTTAGACTGTCTAAATTTTGTACAGCATTATCATTGACATTCAAGGACGTATCATATACATTTTTAACAAAATGAAACCATTATGAACAAACTATAGATTTTTCTATATCATTCTTTTAATTAAAAAAGTGACACAATTAAAAAAATGTGATTTTCAAATTATTATCGTAAATGAGTTACGTAAAAATTACTCTATCAATCATCCAAAGTAAACTAATTTAATTTCACAGTCTATTTGTCAAATAGCACTTATGTCATTCTTAAGGTTTTTAAAGAGATTGTAATATTTTCTACAAGAGTGACAAATTTTGTGTCGTTTTTGTAGATAAAAAAGAGTTTTGACAGAGAACATTTAAAAACAATTTTGGTGATTAAAATTTAAAAAAATTATTTTATTTTAAATTTAATTATTTTAACTGATCAAGACAAATATAAATTGCTTTGATATTTTGAATTATGTCACGTTTGATAAATTATTCCAGATTTGTTACAATTTTGTAGGATATCAAAATCATCACAACTCAAAAAGAATAATTTTTTTAAAGGTTGTATAAGAATAATGATTGGTTATGTTTCTAAGAATATATTCTTTTCGCCGATATCACTTGATAGTGAATAATTTTTTGTTAAATTGAATAATTATATTTTTCCTTTTTTCTAAAAAACTTAATTTCTTTTAATTATGTCACTATTAAAGTAAGGGAATAATATCATATTTGAAAGTAATATAGAAAGTATAGAGTGGCAAATTTTTAAAATTTGAATAAAAAACCTAAATAAAAAAATTTAGATAAAAAACCCATATCAAAATTATTAATAAGAAGTAAATATGTTTTTATAAAAAATAATTAAAATAAAATGAGAAAATTTTTATTTGAACTATAATATTGATCTTATTGATTTGATTCATGTGTATATACCTAATATTCATTTTTGTATGGGAAGTATGAATATTGCAGTTACTTTTTATAGAGACTATACATCCTTAAGCGTTGTATATATTTATTTTAACAATTTAATGAAATTCTTTTCAGATATGAATCTAGTTAAATTTTCAGACATTTCTATAATAAAACCGTTTTCTCTGTGTAGACACGTCAGAAGTTTTCGTATTGAAAGATGGCTTCCACGATCTGTCGTCCTAAAAACGGGATTATACATTTAAAAAGTATGCAAATTCTAGTACAGGCACTCTTCTTCTACTTACAAACTTTCGTTTCACAAACTTTTGCAAGTATGAAGAAAATTATAATTCGTCAATGCCAGCGCTGTGAGGGTCGCTCGCATAAAAAAGGAAGTAGACCAATTTAATTTTTAAAAGAATAGTGCTTGGTTTTTTTCATTTTGTACGTGTGTTTTTTTTAATTTAAGTAGGAGAGTCATTTTGAGTTATAAAAGACTGTAAAATTGGCGTGTCCTAAAATCATAAAACTGAATTTATCTCCGAAAACGTTTATCCTATGCAAAAACCCTATCTGCATGAGCTCTTCAATTATCGATCGTTCGACCGGTACGCGAGTATAGGCACGTTGAACGTATTAAAAATATACACCGGTATATATCGTAACGATGCAGCGCGGGTATTATGTATTCCGGTTACTGCTTTTGTGATATTACCTCGCTGCGGAACGATATTTTTAGAAGCGCGATAATCCGCCGTTGGCGTCAAGTGTATTACTTCCACCTAGCTGCCGTGAATTCTTTGTAATTGGATGATAAATTACATCGCGTACTTTTTTTCCCCCTTTTATCGAACTCGTCCGTAAAGCCACCGTAAGCCGACGCCGAAGTATCACAGGCAACCATTAAGAATTCGTCTGCGAAGGCGCTATAAATATATATATATATATATATATATATATCGTAATCATATATGTGCAATTTTACGCAAACATATTGACAGCGAGACACACCTCGCGAACCTTCCCCTCCCTTCCAACGTGTGTCCAACGGGTACTTTAATCAAATCCGCAAAACGCAGACCGCAAAATTGGATTTCCAGATATACCGCCAACCAGATCTCACGCCGTCCAATTCGATTAAGCGATTAAACGTCGCAGATCGAATTCGCGGAACGCTGACAAAATGCCCGATTACCTGATTAAGAGCTCCGATTCTGCAAGCCGAGCTTTTCTTCGATCGGATTTCGGGCTTTGGACGTCGTACACCGCACCAGGGTTAATTAACTTTTATTTACACTTTGTAATTAACGATTGCGATGAGACATTTCTGATAATCACGGGCAATTTGAAAGATTTAATTAATCCGAAGATCGGAGACGCCGGATAAGCTCGTTTAATTATGATCCATGTGCATCGCGCATTGTGCACATCGTAATTGAATTCTGCATTCGCCTTGTTTACGCTGAAAATCATGCGAGACAAAAGGGGATCGTGAAAAAGATATTGCATTCATAACTGAAGCATTTTTCTCTGATGAAACTTTCGTTTCAGACGCAATTCCGGTATATAAGTACATATGTCCGTCGGAAGTGCTGTTTCCGGTGCGACTTTGTCGTTGTTTTCCAATGTCGTGCAAAGAGAATTTGCAAACTTCGTAGATCCACTTACCATCGGTATTACTTATCGGAGGTACGGTCGAAACTTCGTAACAACGTTCCAGCCGTTATTAGATTCACGTGTCACTCGCATTACGTGCGAAAGCTCGTGAGAGCAAGATTATTCTGTCGAGAGAAAAGTTAATGGACAACGCGTAAATCTGAACGAGACCGAAATGTAGAGAGCTTCGCGTTTATATCTCTTCTTCGTAATGTTAAACAGCAACCAGGGTTAAAAGTGCATTACATGCGGGGTTTATCAGTCTGAAACACACATCCGACACATTCATCCCCAAGTTATCGGGCTCTCATGATACAAAACTCATGATCCAACGTCCCATCTGAACAAGGGTCCACAATGCGATGAGACTCCAGATTCACTGTGAATAACGATGATAGGAAGGAAAGAATACATGAAATAAGTTATAATGTATATATGGTTACAGGTATTGAGAGGGCGCACAAAGAGGCTAGATTAGCAAGCCTGATAGGAGTCGAAGGGGGCCATGCTGTCGGAGCGAGTCTGGCGGTCCTGAGGATGCTGTACGAGTTGGGCGCCAGGTATCTCACCCTCACGCACACGTGTAATACGCCTTGGTGAGTGTGCCAGCGCAGAAATAAGAATGTCGACGCTCAAGCTCTAAAGCGGTGCACAATACGAGAAGCGAGTATAACGCGTTACGTTAACCCATTACACTTGTATCACGCAAGCTGCAATTTCCTTAGACTTTAGAGGTTCTTACTTCTTATCGTTATACGTACACAACTCAAGCTCTAAATCAGGTTCAAACTCATTTCGCTTAAATCAAAGCGTTAAAAGCGTATGCGGTAAATGCAATCGGATTAATCTTTCAGAGCTGACATCAAAATCTATCTAATATTTACGTAGTTCGTTCCCTTACATTAAAAGTGAAAAATTAGTTTTTCAGAAAAGGGGAAAAATTATTTTTCAATTTGGTTAGTCAACAAAATTGTTGACTAACCAAATAATATTAACAAAAAGAATAGACTTTTAGAAATGTTAAATGTCATTTTGGTACATTTTCGTTTCACAATCCTTAAAAAAATTACCCCATTTAAGTTACGATTTTGATATTCTACAAAATTATAACAAGTTTGCAAAAATAACATAAATTACAATATCAAAACAGTCAGTATTTAGCTTGATCAGCTAAAATGATTAAATTAAAAAAAAACAATTTCTTCTCCAAACTTTGATTGCCAAAACTACCTTAATTCTATAAACGTTCTATGTAAAAGGCTCTCCTTTTTATCTACAATACAAAAACGTTATAACTTTAAAAATGTGTCGTTTTGTAAAAAGAATTATAAGCTCTTTAAAAATTTTAAGAATAAATACTATTTGGCAGACAATCTGTGAAGTTAAATTAGTTAACTTTTTATGATAAAATAATCCTAACTCGTTCATGGTAATATCTCACATTTTTAATTTGTGTTTCTTTTGAAGTAAGGGAACAAGTTAATGCTGAGTCTTGACTTATTTAATTTATGTTAAAAAAATATTTATTAATTAATTTCAAGAAACTAAAATAATATAACTTATATAAAAAAGAATGAATAATAAATATATTTTAATAAAAACAATTCAAATTGCAGATGTAATCTAAAAAAAATTTTATTGTTTGACACTTTTGACTGAAAGAAATTTATAATTGAGTGGCTCCAATAAACCTGTCGCAAACTCTGAAAGGTTAAGACGAAAGATTGCTTACTCACATAATGACTTTCAAATGCCAAAACCGAAGTTTGAATAAGTTTCATTTTTCAAATCGGGAATAGCTTTGTAATAATTCGTTACGCTTACTAGAGATTGCGAGATCTAAACTTAGCCATGTAATCGACGAGCGAAAAAGAGTCAATAGTGAAAATGTAAATAATTTACAACGCCCCGCCCAGGTCAGAAACTGAAATAAAAATACATTACCTGATTTGCATTGATGCGTGAATAATGATTATAGTATAGAATTTTACCGTCCGGCTGCTGAAAATGGACCACAACCCGTGTAATAACGTACAGATCGTCGCGGCAGATGCAATCGCCGGTGCCTTTGCTGATAGGACTTTTCATCTGCATTGCCTAGAGCGAAACGCCCGGTCGACGGTAGTAATTCCAAGCCGTACAGTTTCGTTCATTTCTCGTGCATTAAAAGCTATCGCTTTGAACGCGAGCAGTAAAACGTTTAACGTAAACGGATTAAAGTTCCTATAATAGTTCGCGCGCGGACCGTAAGAGATCAACGGCATAACGTTACCACGGTGCGTTTGTGCAGTAATCCGCAAAATTCACGGACATCATAGTTTTACGGTATTACCTGGTATGGCCTTTCAAAGCCACGGCCGCATTGAAAAAAACGATAATTGCAGCGTCGAAGAATCGGTTATAAAGGTCGTCCTACTTTGTGGATTATATTTTTTATATTTTTATACTACAAAACATTTCGTAAAATTTTAATTTCCGTAAAGTCAACTAAGTGAATAGACAATATTGCACTTAAATCGGTCATTTTACAATTAAAAAAAATTTCAAAATCCTTGGGTGCATTCAGTACTATATATCATTGAGCAAAAAAGAGATTAATATATGTTTATTTATTATAATATTCATAATATAAAATAGATAAGTTATTTGATATTACAAATATTATAATAATTAAATAAACATATTAATCTCTTTTTTGCCAATTTTTGCTCAGAGAGTACTCAATAAGCGGTCTATATATGCACCCCTTATTTCTCAGAAAACATGAAAAACCTGCAGCAATACTAATTCATCAGAAATATTCAATTACCATTACTACATTTTATTTATTTTTATATTAATAGCCAAAGAAACTTATCTAGCACTCAAATATGTAGGTACCTATATATAATAGAAACAAATGATACATATTCTTCGAACCAAAAGTTTGGAAACACTTCAAAAATTGATACATTCTTCGAATTAATTATTTAAATATCCATATAATAGAATGAATTTAAATAATAATTCTTTACGTTCAAAAACTGTTATTGGATTTGAAGAATTATTGTTAACAAGACATATCATTACACACACATAAATGTGATTAACCCAAAAAAAATTATAAAAGCACAAGTAAATTACAATAACTGGAACCATTTTTATAATAATAATAACTATAATTTATAGTCATTTTCGGTGCTAAATATATATGTGTATATATATTTTTTTTATACAATTTACATATAGTTAATATTACTAACTTTATAGCATAATAGCTAGGACTGAATTTGTTTTGAAAACTTTGACATTTGAACTTCGAGGCTTCAATGATTCGAAGTTTCGGCATCAAAATTCTTCGAACATTGAAGTATCAAAAAATCAAAATTATAAAATTATTAATGTAATATAATTAATGAATATATTTTCATAAAAAATATATATTTGTGAATATACAAATATATTTCCATTTTTTTCTATTTGCACAAATATATTTTTCGAAGCTTCAAATCTTCAAAGCTACGAAGTTTTGAAGGCACCTTAAACTTCGACAGTTTCCAAGTTAACTTTGAAGACTCAAATTCTTTCGAAGCTTCCAATCTTCAAAGTTGTCAAAAGTAACAGTCCTAAGTAACAACCACAATTATGGTAACATGTAATTACAGTCACAAGTACGAAAAATTTCTCAGTGTATGAATATTTGATTGAGTAATGTCAAAAATGTCAATTTTTAAAAAGTGTTTCTAAACTGTTGATCTGGAGTGTATAGTAAAAAGGGACAAAGTTTCAATATTTTTTACGAACAAAATTCTTCCTTAAAATTTAATTATACGACGTTACTCTAACCTTTGATGGAGTTACTCAGAGCAATCCTTTTTTACCGCACGTCAAGCTGTTTCGGGATAGTGAAATTATCGAACGAGAACGCGAGATTACGTGAAGATCGCAGGTTGTACGGCCCAGCTGGTGCCGCAGCAGATGGAGCTTCGAAATATTGCACAAACAATGGCCGAAGCGACGGTGAACTTTTACGAGACGTCTTTTCGACGGCTGCAAGACAGAATCTTGCTGTCGCTGAACGCGACAGAAAGCTTTTCGAACTGATGTATCGCGAAAGTATCGCGCATTCCGACACGTCGTTCTTCTACGAGCGAGATGAGCTCTGATCGATTTGTCCCTCCCGGTTTCGGCTTCCGATTTTATGGCACTGCGCTCTGTTTTACGACGTCGCGATGAAGAATCGCTGCTCTATTATAGATAAATTTTGATGCGTTACCACGTTTATGGCTGGAATGGATTTATATTTATCTTCCAAACACTCTTTTTGCCACATAAAATTTTTTCAATAGAGGTTTTTATCAAAACCAACACAACACGAATTTATGAATTTTGAAATTTTTGTGTCAATTCCCTTGCAATCCAATATTGTTATTTAAAGATTATGTCCAGATTAAACTCACCAATTTCCGCATTTTATTCAATTAGGCAACATGTTCATTTTACGTTTTGTTTAAAATTATCCAAATTAAGGGTAATTCACGAAGAGTAATTTAAACAAGGTACATTTACTTAAAATGCCGTGTTTTACAACATTCTCAGCATTTTCGTGTAACCAAGAATAAAAGAGAATTTCAGGCCATTTCGTCGAATAATACTTCGTTATTACGCGACGTATAATGAGGGACACGCAAAACGGCGATCAACTTGTCCAGCTCCATTCTACAAGCATATTTAATGGGATTCTAAAGTCGTTTGTTTTTTTTACCGATTATTTTTTAAATAAATATTTTCCTAACTACCTTTACAGATTTAAAAATCTTTTCCATAATTAAAATTTAAACGATAATGTAATTCAAATCAGTCGACTTTATGTCAAAAACAAAAAATCGGAAAATTATAATTTGTTTCGGCTTTTGGCATCGTTTTGTAACAATACTTGCTTTATATAAAAGTTTCGTTTTAGTTTTTAGAATTAAGCTCAGATACCTAATATGAAAAATTAATTAGTTATAAAATTTGTACGTGCGATATTGATGTAGTAGTATAGTAATGTTTCAACGACACGTAAATCGTATAAATTCTATTGATGTCCTTTTCTATCAATAGATTAACTTTAACCTCTTCAGACTTGATTTTATTGAAATTATATTTAACAAAATTTTTTATTCGCACTTTGATGAATAATTCATACTAAACAGCTAATTTTTTTTTTAATTTTGACTATTTCTCCAACATGTACATTATTATATACATCAGATAATATATGTAAAATTAAATAATTTCAACGGATATAATGTCTTTAAATTTGATGTACATTACGCAGAGTCTAAAGGTGTTAATCTCGGTTTAACTTGTTCTTCTTTTTTTAATTTTTAAAATTAAAAAAAGAAAGCGCTTAGTTGAAACACACACACACACACACACACACACACACAAAATTAAAATTAAATTACATTGGTAGAAATCGGTAGAATTAAACTGTATTGGACATGAACCGGTAAAACAAACTACTCTAGGATTCCTTTAACCTGGCCTAAGAAAAATGCCACGCGAAAATACGCGCAAAGCCACGTCAATAAAAATCGTCAACAATAGAAGCGTTACCGAGAGCGATTTATTTCCGCGACGGCCGTTATATTTCATGCATCCCTGCTTTGCTCATCCGTTGCTTAGCAATTAAATCTCGCGTGTAACATGATAAATCCCGTCCGGATTAATGTATATTGTAGCAATATTATACGCGTCCGTCGAACAACCGGCATTTCACGATAGATAGGGCGATTACGACGCACGGTCAAACAAAAATGCAGCTGGTTGCTGCTGTCGCGCCTCTCCAGGCGAGCGACCATAAATCCGCGAAATCGCGTTTACGTAGTGCGACAGGTGCCCGATCGTTGAGTCCCACGTGATTAAGTTCGATACGGCGGAACGTTCGACGACGGCGCCGTGTGCAGCTTCGAATTGGCCACTCGTACTGAACGAGAGGAAAAGCCGCGACGTTTAATGGCGCGTGTTCGCCGTCGTCCTCATCGTTTGCAATTAAATCCGGCGGTGTGGCTAAAACTTGTAGCAGCGATTCCCAAATCGAGTCGAAGGATAGTGCAACGCGACGGCCGATTATGGGCTCGATTATCGATTATCGCTACCATTATTGCCACCGCATCATTGCTCCATTCGTGACTGCTTTAGGGGATACGGCGCTAATGCGCACGATTGTCAGCGTGGTATTACCTCGAGTTCTCGAGCTGACGCCTAAAGCACGTCGTACGTCTCGCATAATCCCTATCTGCATAAGATATTTAACTCTCCTTCGTCTGTACACTCCGCCGACAGTTGTTATCGCGATTAGCCGCGTGCCTCGGGAGAATTAGGATGGCATAATGTGATATGTGACGAAAAGACATGTGTAAGGTGTACTGAAGAAAATGACTTCTAGGGAGAATATTAGGAAAATCTATTTCTCTCAGCGTTGACAGATAGAAACTGGTCGTTGTCTTTCGCATAAAAACCATCCAATTCAACGGGACGTAACTTACTTGCGCGTTACATCACAGAATCCAATTACCAATACATCATACTGCACAAAAATACATTGTTAATCTCTTATCAATGAATCATAGAGAAATGTTCGTAACTATTCCGAGATAAAACTATAAAAATTGAGGATTAAAAGAAGCATTGCAAATAATATATATATCGATTTTTTATTAAAAAAAAAGATTAAGTTATTATAAAATTACACTAAACAAAATTAATTAATATTTTTAAAAATATTAATTATTTAATAAATATTTGTTTGAATAGTTCTAATTAAATATTTACGAAATGTAAACATATATTTATTTGGCATAAGAACTATTAATTTGATTAAATTATCATTTTTTTATTAAGTAAATATTTACTTACTATAAATAAATGTTAATATTATTTTTTAAAAATATGTATGAAAATTTATTAATTTTTTTCAAGTATATAAATTATTCAGCGTTCTCTTGGGCTTATTCTGTTTAAAAAACGTAAAAAAATCAAAATAGTAATATTTAAAAATAGACAGTAATAATAAGACTTAAGTTCACTTCAAAGGCATTTATCGTATCTAATGAACGCTATTGTGTAATGTACATTTAATGAAGTTATGTACTAGAATATTCCCGAGATCATTCGGAATAGAAACAAGTTAGTTGTGGTATGATTACGAACTAGCTATTGTGGCTCGCCGCGAGCTGCTGTCCTGCGAATAATACTATTGTCGTTATCGTTACGGGTGCGTGTGGAGACCTGTGATTAGAGAGAATTCTATCGCCATAACATTCACAATTGTAGCTACTGAGTTACTGACCTGTTGGTTCGTTAGGGCAGACTGCAGCACGGCGGATGAACCCGGTCAAGTGCCTCAAATCGGTGGTCTCTCGAATTTCGGCAAGGTGAGTACGATATAAAATATTTTACAAACTTATACGTTACTTCAATATACATTGCGGTTCGAATTCTCTCATACTTACAAAGAGATTCGCTCCTTTACTTTAAAAATACAATTAAAAAAATTAAGTTTCCCGAAATGATGGAAAAACTATTTTTCAACTTGATAAAAAATTATTAATTAATCAAATAATATCAAAAAGAATATATTCTTAACATATTCAAATGTTATTTTTGTCCTTTTTAATTTCACAATTTTTAAAAAATTATCTTTTTTGAATTGTAATGATTTTCTTTTTAAACCCTTTTCCAATTAAGACGATTTTTATAAAGTTAGTTTTATGGAGTAGTTAGTTCTTTTTTAGTTACTAAGGTATGAGATTTTTCGTTGTGATTAAACTTAGCATGATAATGGAAAAATTGAATTTTTTTAACCAAGGTCCATCACTAAGTTAATAATTTTGCAGTAAGTAACTTTTAAAATTATCACATTACAAAACTATCAGCTCAGTGATAAATCATAGCTAGAGAAATACAATTTTTACATTATTATCAGATTAAATGAGGTTAAAATTATCATTTAAGTTAACTAAAAAAAAAACCAGGTCTGATAAGATGATGTTTAATTAACTCATTCATAGGAATAATTTTAAAATTACGTTTTTTTAATTGTACTACTTTTGAAGTAAAAGAACGATATAAAAATTAATATTGAATAAGAATGTATTACGTAAACGATAATGTACTGTCATATATATATTCGTGATATTTCATTCCTTCTGAATTCTCTGTGAAGTTTATGAGATTTTGTGAGACCGCAAACGCGCATTCCGATTATGGCATCAGACACGATTTCATGAAACATGTAATATCCCTCTATAAATCTATCACGCTTTATAAAATTATTTTCACAAAAATAACATGCATCTCTCTGCATCATATATACGATATACAAAAAAAGTTACAACCAATGTTATCAATCCTGTTTGCTATTATTTATGACGCAGCCACGCGTAAAATGGAATTGGAAAAAGAATAACGTAGATATTCGCATATTGAAATATAATACAATTTGATTGCATTTCTTTTCGAAACAAATCTCTCGAAACTTACCGGATTAACAGCTTTAAAGTTCGATTATGGTGTCAAACAGAATTAAAACACACTTTCTGTCCGCTCTCGACTCGTTGCGATAGAATGACCGATTTTGACCGCGTCAGCCATATTCAACTGAGAGTTTAATCGTAAATCTGGTGTGCTCAGTGCGCCCCTCTCCCGTTTGTATCGACGTGTCGTCCATAAATATACGGATTTCAATGAGAATTTAAACGAAAAATGGTTTCACCAAAGTGGAACCGAAATGTTTTTGGTTCAATCGGAGATCCATCGGGAACGCGGTGATATCGGATTTATTGCTGCGGTGATTTCGCCGCGGTCTGTGCGTATGCACAGGAAAAGCTGACGCTATAACGCAATAATAGTACATATCAAACCTTATGATATATACTATTTGTTCGTTGCACCACACATTTTAGTCGTAAGACCAATAAAAATAGTATTAATGCGATACATATTAGTGTCGTATTTTACACTCTGTAAATGCTGTTCATCAATGGAAAAAAATTAAATGAAAACGTTAATTAATTTAACGTTAATTAATAGACGGAACGATTTTGATGAAGTATCTAAAAATTTAAATAGATATAGATCAGAAAATAATTGTGTTAGACCATTAAAATAATTATGTAGAAAACTCAAACATGGTGAGCAATGCTGTAAAAAATTCTAACAACCACTTCGAACGTCTTATGTAATTATTTTAAAAGTCCAACAAAATTATTTTTAGTATCCAATTAAATTTTTTAATACTTTAGCGAAACTACTCTTTCTGTATATTTTTAATTACAATCAATTTTATATAATTACATTAGGAAAAATTTTTCATTGAAATTGAATGAACTAGAAGATTCTTATATCGGTCAAAATTCTGATTTCATTAACTATTATAGAATTATAACAAATTCGAAAAATTCGCTCATTTTTAACCAGAATTCCAATTAATTTAACTAGACCCTTTTTCCAGTGTAGCAAGTAATTATTTAATGTGTCTTCAATGTTTCGCAGCACTTTAAAAGTGTTTGTAAAATAAACACTAAATTTCGCGAAACTAGATTTTGAGCAACTACCGATCGAGCTGATCCTCTGAAAACTACTAAAATGGATGGAGCATGTTTCAAAGTTCTACTGCACCATTGTTCGCTTACATGACGAAGGACGGTTAGTCCAACAGATTAGTGGTCGTTTCCAAATTCACTTCAACTCCCTGATACGCCAGCTCTGTCCATTACTGTTAAAGTAGCTACTTAACTTTTAATATGTAAATTTCATCGCCGAGAACTTTAAGAGCATTAGATAGATCCTCCTCTTCATAAAGGCTAGCAATATTTTGAAAGAGATATATTTTGAATAACTCGGGTTTATTAAAACACTTTACAAGAGATACACCAGAGAAAATACATTTATCTCAACGACAAAGCGCTCGACAGAATCGAATAGAGATTAAAACAGTGATGATTTTGACGACTAATTGTAGGGATATAATACGGCGTGTTACTTTGAGGTTAACTTTGAATACCGGTCTATTTGTAAACGATGCCGTTTCTAGGCAATCACTTAAGAACAATGCCGCCTTTCATCTTTCGAGAATATATCTTCCGCTTGTCAAACTTTAAGTTTCTTGCGAAAGTGTCACGTAGAAGGGTCGTTGGGAAACTTCACGCTAGGGAATAGTCTGAGCAAAAGGGATGACACTCGACAGTCTTCATCGATTCGGATGAGCTTAGGAAACAGTAACAATAAACTTTCCTCAGCCATTTCCAAGTTAGGAAATTGCAGTAATTGATCCAGTTCCATTTGTGCCATTAATGTTGTCTCTGAGTGGCTCATTAAATTTATTTCGATTATCGAAAAGCGAACTAAATTTACCGGTAAATTGGCATTATAGACTTGACTAGAACAATCGGAGGAAGCGCTATAAGTTTCTCGAATCGTTTTTATATTTTTTATATTCTTAATTGATTTAATAACCATTTAATTTGCTCTATTTATAATTCGCTCCTTTCGCGCTGATTTCCAATTAATCGATTTCTACGTAGCCTTAATCATCGTAGATGTACCGTAACAGAAATTTTGATTGTGTTTGCGACAGTGGTATGGTTAAGTCCTTGCCGATCAAGGAGGAATTGAATTTGCACCACGGTGATGCTTCGAGCTGTTAGTTGCACGCTCAAACAGAGCTCTAAGAACTTTATCGGCGAGGAACTACCTAAGCTCTTGTTCCATTATCGATAGGACAATGTTAGGAAGGATGTTTAATCAAATCATAACGTCTGTGTTTGCTTTTCTCTCATTTCTGATTAACTTCAAAAACTTTTCATATATAATATAATCATATATAATCTCGTATATATTATAATTTTATTTTTGTGCTTTGTTTTTCAATAAGTACATTCTTTTATATTTCTATAAAGCAGAATACCACTAACTGTTACTCTACTTGTACATTTTTCGCTTAATTCCATCTATGCCGGCATGTCTACGGCGTGTCTACGGAAATAAAATACGCGTCACTCGTTGCGAACGACGACGAAGGAATTTTCTCAAGTTCTTCCTGCAAGAAATGCACTTGCCGGTTCATTCATATTTTATGTGTAGAGTAAGATCGGTCTTTCCCATTGCGCATTTATCCAACTGTACTGTCGGATATCATTCGTCCTTCAATGCGCAATGATCAGAAATAGAAAATAGAGAAAAAAAGAGGAAGAAAGAAAGATCGATAGATAAATAGGTAAATAAATAGAGGGGAAGAGGAAAAAGAGAGGAAAGAGAGAAAGAGTGAGAGGGAGAGGGGGAGAGGGAGAGAGAGTTGCAGACGATCCCAGGGGCGTTTTTCGACGCATGTGAATGACTTTAGGAGATGTGGTACAAGTGTAAACCAACCGCGGACGTAGAAATTGCTCAAATATTCAGTAGAAATGGCATGACGGGTGTACCGACCCTTATCCTTTTGGGACAAAGAGAGATTTATCGCGTCCTCATCGCGTCTAACCCAATACAAACATACGTCTCAAGACATAAATAAAGTCTTAAAGGCTTAAGATCTGCGTAATGATATTCGTATTATAACGAATAACTCTGTCGCGATATATGTAGCAAGAATAAACACTGAGAGAAAAAGTTATTAACTTGATTAAGTTAGTTTAGCTCGTCTTTGTTTAACTTAAATACATACATTCTTACGAATGAAAAAAGTAAAAACGAACTAAACTAATTTAATCAAGTTAACAACGTTTTTTTCTCAGTCTAGACCTGCATTATCATTAAATCTGCAGTAGAAAGAGATAAAGATGAGCTTGTTGCGAGTGTGATCATAAAATACATCAGGATATATATTTTTCCATTTGCCTTTTAGATTTGCTATACACGCTATAGAGCATAGATTGCATTTGCTCCAAATTGTCGGAAACGAAAACAAACGGGATTGCTAACCGTGACAGATGTTGCGATTACATAACACATATACTGTTTGGTTGACTCCTTTGCAATGAGTATTTCGTGTCACGTTCTCGTGGTACTTTAACGGTATTCTGTAGATTCGCATCTTATTCCACGTTCGAAACGTAACGTGGAAAATCCCGGATTTTGGTAGGCGGCACAACAAACGTGCACGATTAAAAATTCATAGAAAATCTTCGGGTCGGTACGATTTTACCGAATCTTGGATTTATCCGAACTTCCGGAAAAGTTCAATTGCATTAGTCCGATTGTATCGCTATGGGAATCGAATTCGTGCGCAAAACTTTCTCGATCATCCAGAAATCGTTTCGATATACAAATAAATTATTCAGAAAAAAATATCTTATTTTTTTATGAGTCACTTTATCCTAGAAATCAGAAAATCCCATTACTTCTGCAGGTACCGTAATATTGAAAAATTGAATAGCTTTTCTGAAATCTCTTACAAATACTACAAAATTACCGTGACATCGTCTGGGCACTCGAGTGAATTAATGCTACATTAAAAGAGTTAAAGTAGAATTACGTGTAACTTTTTTTTCCCAGCGCGTTACAGCTTGAGTTTACAATTATTAATGCGAGTGAAAGAAAACGTTAACCGTGACGGATCCCCCTTTGTTTCTAAAAAGCCCGCCGCTACTAACGACCAAAGCCACTTTCGTCCTACCATTCGGGAAAATACCAACGACGTTCTTCCCAGACGTCCGTCGAAAGCCGCAACGTGCTTTCGCAGAGAGGACAGAAGCCATGCAACTGCAACTGTAACGGAGCACTTCCGTCGACGTGCGGAATTTACATCGCTCACATATTCGTAGGCAAGTTAACGCGACTCGCCGTTGTCGTCATCGCACTCGTTGTCGGCGGCTCTCTCACACACATTCCGGTAAAACAAGACGGCCGTGACTCGTTTTAACGGCGGTGGCGATAACGCGAAACGGAAAACTGTGCACTGCCCCCGTTAGAACGCATTTCGATAGCAATTCTTTTTTCAGGAACAAACGAGAAGCGCGAAACTTTGATTGCTCCTACGGCTAATACAAAATGCATTGATATTTATTGAAGCAATATTATAAAAGTTGAGAGAGCTGAGCAATAAGGCTCTTAATTAAAGCAAAAAAATTAGGTATTATTTAGAGAGAAAACCTCCACGTTTGTTAAGGAAAATATTATAAAATATATATAAATTATAAATATACAATATATATAGAATATACAATATATTATAAAATATACATATACAAAATCGTAGACGTATTGAAAAAAAAAGCGTTACCTATATATTAAGCTTCTGCGCGACTTTCACAAAATATTATGTACTTGTTAGATTACTTATTTTGTGACAAAGAAAAAGCAGATTACTGAAAAGGCTGCGCCGTGACGAGTTTTTGCTGAGTTGCATTCGTGACACTCTTGAAGAAAATATGCAAACGGTCGTCACGACGTCTCCTTTATTTCCCGCGAGAGATTTGCAATTCAAAATTTGCAATTAACCTTTGCCTCTTTTAAACAAATATGAACTATACACATTTTTATAATTATCAAATATTATGACATTAATAATATAATAATAATATAGTTACATTTTATTAATATGCAATAGTATAAAAAAAGAAACTATACATCAATTACAAAATAAGAACAGAGCACAATCAAAAGGTGAGACATTAGCAATAATGCTGCCTAAGAACCTAAACTTGAATATAAAATAAAATTAAAAATGAAACATAAACCAGATTACAGAAAGAAAAATAGGCAGAACTAAATGTATTAAAAGATATACAGAATATATATAAAAAGAAACTAAGTCAAAGAAGATTTTAATCAACAATAATCAAATGATAATGTATACTTGAAGAGATCCAAACTACTATCACTAGAAAAGATCTAAACTACTCACACTACTTTGTGACGCTTTAAAAAAATCCAATAATATTTCTAAATTGTTTTTTTTTATCATCGCCAATGAACAATATAGCGTCGTGACTCAAGTTCCGCATCCAATATCGACATCAACGGGATGAAGGGATTTCGAGACGGAAAGTTCCCGCTCGTGCGGCAATACACGATTCTCTGCTTAGCAACTGACTTCGATTCTTCAAGTATCAACTGCAATTGACCGGTTCGTGCACCATTCGGCCTGCTTTTGACATGTTAGCTATTTATGTTCACGGACTTTCTTGTTTCATCCCCTCGTCCACACCACGTTCGAGCCTTCCTTATTTCAACCCTCCATTGTCTTATGCCCTTTTGTTTCCCCTGAGGATAACAGTTTTTGATATACTAGAAAATTTCATAGAAACATTTCACGAATCTTTATTGCTGAATCCACTCTGCTGCGAAGTGTGGAAAAGACAAATTGTGAAATGGTAACCCTAAAATAAAAGGAGCTGCACGCTAAAAAATCAATTTATTATTTTTGCATCCTTTTCGTGCAAATTAGATCTTGATTTTTTTTAACGTTGTATAGGCCCCTTGATGAATATTTTTCTGCATGGACGCATGTGGTGGTACAAGCATTTTAGCTTACAGATTTAACGACACGCACGTGCGTTTCGTTTCGTACGCAATTCAACGGGCCACGGACTTTCTACCGTTTTTCATTCTCAACATGTACGCGTGCGAAAAGCCAGAGTTGAAATTCCTGTTATCGACAGGTCGAATTTTTAATATCGTGCTCTCGTACTTCGTGAATTCCAAACTGCAAAAATAATTGCATTAGCTCGATTTTCTACACGCGCTCAGTCTTTCTAACGAATTTTGAATATAACGCTGAAATAGCTTTGGTAAAAGAAATATTGTCAAAACAATTCATTTCAAGCCATTCATAAAAGTGGAGACTTCTCGGTATAAAAGCGAAGGTATGCGTTGCGTAATATCAAATTTAAATGAAATTGAAAAAAACGATTTAAAGTATCTAAAAACTCAGTTAGATATATTTGAATATAATTTTATTCGACTATAAAAATTACAGTGAATGTAAAAAGCTTTATGTACGTAGAAGAGACATTTTTATTAAAAAAATATTTTTTGTAAAAAATTTATAAATAATTAATACCAATTAGCAATTTATTAATAAATTCTGACCTAATATGAACGTTCTGTTTTAACTAAAAAACGCTTTACAAACATAATCACATTAATAATTTTAAAAGCTAAATCTTTTGATTGTACTTTTTGTAGGTACGTCCAAATAATACAATTTTTCACTTTTGTTTATAATTAAGATGATGTATTTTAATTATTGCACATTCGTTTTTGATAAAATAAATTTTTGAGAAATATATACGTATACAATCTATTTTTTTTTATTAATAAATTACTAATTAGTGTTTATTTAAGTAAGAAGTCAAAATTTAAATGCATAATATTTGTTTATGACGTATTTCTCAATTCACAGAATTATCCCGCATTTCACCACATGATCTGGTCCGTAGTTCCTTATTTTATTCCTATATCCTCGGTTCTCGTGATTCACTACTCTGTTCTTTTCTTTCTGTCTCTTTCATCTTTTTCTTACACCATCACTTCTTACGAGCGGTGACACCGCGAGAGTAGCGAGACTGGCGGAAGCCATTTCCGTGGCACTGCCATAATTTACGTAACTGCATAATTCTTCTTGTTTCCACTTATGCAATAGGAACAACGGCTGCGCTGTGCTCGTAAAGATAAAAAATTGTCACCAGGCTCCCGAGATTGCCGGGCGTCCGTGGTAGTATTTCACTTTTACGGAGTCTCTTCACGCGGCTAACCGGTGATTCTCCCGCGCTTCCTACCTTCTTCACCTTCCCCTTTACCTTTCGTTCTCCATTCGCATTTCCACGTTGTATTCCGTTCCGCAGTAGCGGACCAGCTTTAACACAACGCCGATAAAGATCTAAAGAGCCCTCTCGGCGTGTTTCCATTTCCTGCAAGGAGATCTCCGTGAGCACCCTCAGAGGCGTTCTCCTTCAACATGATCCACGCGCATACATCGAGCTTAAATCAGACAACCACTTCTGACGGGTGTTTGCCTTCGCAGCATCAGTAGTGAAATCATGTAACATGGTAATCACGTTGCACGGCATGTATATATTGTGCTGAGGAAAACGACATACTGTTATCTTCGAGGACAATTCGCACAATAATCGTGCGCGCCGCGCATTTCACGGGCCGGGACAGGCAGACAATCGGCGAAATAAAGGATTCCGATCGAGCCGGTAAACTGGGATCCGATAATGACTGCCGATCGCGGTTATCTTATTTTTGAAATTGCAGCTCTGCCGCATAGAATAGAGCTGGTCGTTCCGATGCTTGTAGAGAGGATAAAGGAGGAAGTTTAATGGGAACTCAGGAACGAGCATTGGGACTGCAGCCAGATAGTGACTTCTGCCATTATAATGATGGCAAGCATAAACAGAAAAAAGTTTTGTACCATTTTATTATTGCCATTATCTAAATAGATAATGATATAATTATTTTTCCGGTTAATCTGAAAAATCGACGAAGATCTTTCATTATATTTTACCTGAACGTAAATACAGTTGGAAAAATTTGTGTTGAATTTAACACAATTCACATACACAAATTTTTATGTTAATTTAAACATATATGTAGCATATTATTTCAATAAAATGAAAATACATTTATAATATATTAAATTAACACACATTTTTTTCTCAAAATTTACGTTTTAAAATATATTATTTTTATATGTGATTTATTTATTCATAAATTATGTTATTTTAACATAATTTGTAAGTAAATAAATTACATAAAAATAATGTATTTTAAAAGAAATATTAAGAATTAATGTAAGAAATGTTGAATTTCTATTTAACACAAGATATTCAAATAACACAGTCACATTATGTTAAATCAGTAAAATTGAAACTCGAATGTATTGAAAATTCAATACAGAACTTTTAAAACAAAATGTTTTTTCACTGTGTAACATTCGACAGTTTAATGTTCTAAACTGAATTACAAAATTCCCTCTTGCATTGAGATTCAAACAAAATCGAACCAGCGCGTACATTGGATTAATTAATCAGTCCTTGGACAGATCGTTGAAACACATCTATCTGCGACAGTTTATTTATATACGAAGCTTTACGTGGTTTCAAGTTTGCAACGACCCAGATTAGACCCGTCTCGGACATCGATAACCGACGTTAAACCTTATATCGATTCAAGTGTGTTGAAACATCTGGTTAGGTAAACGTTCAAAACTTTCATGCACTGGCTGCTGACGGTCTGTGTCAAGGGGCGAACTCGACACCGATACGATTCGATGACCAGGATAGTCGAGGATCCCTCTCCAACTCAGCAACATTCGACGCAATCAATTCGGTCGGTTGGTTGGCTTAACTGTCCCGATATTCCGTCATCTGGGACAGTGTCGAGTCGACGTGTCTGTTCAGAACAATCAAACTGGCGCGATTTAATCTACTGAATTTGTCGATGAAACTGCCGTCGTCATGTTCGATGGTGTAAATGATATTTCCTTCGCATACCGAATCGGCTCGTCGCTTGTTTCTTGAAATCATATAAACGTTTTCATTTATCGCTGATGAAAATCGAACGTCTTCGTCTTCAAGCCGTTTTTTTCTCATACCTCTATCTGGGGCGTTTTTTCGTTATCCAACCAGAAGCTACCACAACTAAGGCTATCTTCGTCTTCAGGGATCAGAAGACGAAGATAGCCTTAGCCGTGGTTGCTTCTGGTTGCACAACGAAAAAACGCTACTACTATTCATAGCTTACGTAGGATCTACATTATTTCCAATGATAAATGTGTTTTTAGATATACAATCTATTATTATAAATATAACGCGGCAAGATTTCACACCGTCTTTTGTCTTCGAAATATATATTAAATTATATCTGACACTCGCGAATATTTAGAGCTCTTTGAATATTCAGGTACTTGAGAATTCGTCGACCTCTCTTTCCTAGTTTCTTCCGCGGTACTCTTTCCGCTTCTTGACGATGAAAAAGGGATCGACCTAGCTGCACGCTGGCTAACTGTGCCTCCGTTGAACCGAAAATCGGGACATTATAAATCTTCACGTACCGTGAACCAGCCGACATGCTACTAAAACCGTGAGAAGTGATGCGCATTATCTGCAAGACTACGACAGATTCTACCGGTCCTCTTTCTGTCTTTCTTTCTCTTTCTCTTACACGACCCATTTACGTCGCCGTCTGTCTTATCTATCGTATCGACACGATTTCAAGTAAATAAGCCGACGTTCTGCGCACCAGTAGAAAAGGAACGGGCGTTTCCCGCTTCGAGTCACGGATTACAGAAAGCACGGTGGATCCGCTCGACCGTAAAAAAGCTCGCGATCAAGATGGATGGATGAAGTAGAATGTTTCCCAGGGAGTTTCCATTTGGAAATCTACCGGAATAATTCAAATGTAACTTTTTATGACGCGAAGAACAGTCATTTCGCAACAAAATAAAGCGTATGAACGATACAGCATATTTACAGGAAACTTTCTTCATATATATCCCTCAAAGAAGAATATATGTGTGAAGAATATTCTTCAGGATTATCATAAACAATTTTAATCGTCCTTCTTCGTACATCTGATTATCATACAATATACAGGGGATAGACAAAATAATGTGAATATCCGAAAAATATATTTGTTTTATTAATAACAAGTTGTCCTACCATTTGTCTTTAATACAAATTTTATCCTTATTAAAATAGAGTCATACGTGCTTGAATATATTGCTTGAATAATGTAGCAAGTGCTATAATGCAATATTTTTCCATTCTTCTAGCAGAACATTTTCTAATTGCTTAAAAGATATTGGAGGATAAAATCTGTTTCTCACTTTGCTTTTCAAAACTAGCTACAATTATTATTTAAATCGGGTAATTGCATTGGTCAGAAAAAATATTGAAGTTTTGGAGAATAAAAGGTAATTTTGAAAAATTCTCTGAGAATAAAATTCAATAAAATTTCCTCCTTCAATATAATTTATATAAACAATTGAACGACATTCTATTACAAGAATAGTACAACATTCCATTGGTAACTATTCGAACATTGAGTGATTATTCTAACAAGGATAGAATGTATATCAAAATAATATGATAGGCCACAACCTCTCAATAAAACAAGTAATAAAATAAATAATGTATTTTAAAATTATAAATAGTGCATTTCTCTCAAGTTTTCATTTTGTTTATCTCTTGTATGTTCTACGCATTTATCTATTGATCAGTAATTTTTTATATTTGCTTAAAATAAATATGAGACATACGTACAAAATAAACATTTTTGTATGTTCATTTTTACACGTAATATTCATCGAATAATTTTTGACAAATGCATTTTTTGCCTTTGTGAAGCAATCCAGAAAGAATGTACTCCTTTTCCGTGCAGTTGCTGCCCCATATTGCAAGATCGGTCTCGCGGTAGGAGCTTTATATATGATCCCTCGCTTTTCTTTTATGCTTTGGACTAGTATCCGCATCATTTCTCACCTACACCTGAGCAATAAACAGGTTTTCAAGCACTCGCTAAAAATTTCCAGCGATACTTCAGAACTGCAGTCTAAAAAAAAAAAAAGCCGTTGAATCTCCTTACTTCGACGCCATAAAAGAACATACTCTCTCTTTTAAAGAGCGCCCCGCCAATCTCTTTGATGTACACATTAAACTTTTTCAATATTACTTTCAAATCGCTACTTAACTCTAGCGTTATGGACGGAAGCCCTTATTACTAATTACCATCGCTCCTTCTCTCTTTTATGCATTTATCCTTTGTGCAAATCTTAATTATCTTAAAATGAAATTCTTTTATTATGTAATAACTGTCCCTTCTCTCTCTCTCTCTCTCTCTCTCTCTCTCTCTCTCTCTCTCTCTCGATTCAAAAATATCTTTATATCGTTACAACTCAAATAAGCCAGCTTATTCGTTTCTTCTTCCTTTTCATACATACGTATGAAATATATTAAAAGACGTATGCTATAATACATGGAAGGTCTTACTAGTGAGCAATGAAGCACCCGTGTGTATAGAAACTGCCTTCTTACGAGAAAGAAGTAATAGGATCCGATACCTAGACCATTTCATATACACACTCACACATGTCGCTCTCGTCTAGTCCATTCCCTTCGACCAGGACTAGTAATCGCTCTAGAGGGAAAACTTTTATAAAAAGAAAACGCGGTTTCATGACCACTCGCGTTGTAGTAATATAAAGAAATACGTTTAAGCAAGTGTCGAACCGTTGAAGAAAAGAAAGGGTTGTGCTTTTATACACTGAAAGAAATGATCTGATAATAGCTACTAGATGTATTTTGTCTAACATATTGATTCAATATTTTTTAAATATTATCAAACATAATAATAGTAACTAATAATTTAGTAATAATTAGAGAAGTAAGATTTGCTTTTAGTTAATTTTGATTATATTAATCTAAATTGAAATTATTTCATCAAGTAATTAAATTTAATTGAAATTATTTTATCAAAGCTTTAATAATTGTAATTTAGGTTTAATTATTATTATTAGACTTTTTTTCATTATACGAGAAAATGGCGTTGAAAATATGTAAGTACCCTAGAACTTTTAATAGAATGTTACAATCTGCAAAATCCTTTTCCGTAATTATTATCCAGAATGATCTCTCTCCGAGGAAACACTCGTCCCGTTACGAGAAAACGTCAGATTCAGCGTTGCGTAAAATAGATTTCCTTGAATAAGTACAGCGAGCTAGTAGAGACAATATTTCATTTCCTGGAATTTATTTAATTATTTTCTGGAATTCGATTAACATCCTCGGGTATCTTTACGACCTTTTCGAATAGTTCGTGCACAGATTCCTTCACACGTTTCTACTTTTAATAACGAATGATATTTATGACTGCGAGCGGTGAAGGGGACGTTTTCAAATATGCGTAGACAATTTCAAAAGGATATAGATAAATGAAACCGTAAAATTAAAGAAAATTTTAAGCACAAGTCCGCGTATGTCTCTGTTGACTGGGACATTACGGTTTGCATTTCATGATGAGAAAATGCCGAAAGGTTGAAAATTACGTAAATACTCATCCAAGAGAGAAATGAGGCGAATACCACTGATGTGTTGAATTACGTCTCGCTTTATGCGCTCATAATATGCAAAATTAACTGGCCGAGCATGAAAAATCCGACAACGAGTCTGATCAAGTCGAAATGGACTCGCTGTAAAGCCCTTCTCAACTTTATTGCATACAATTGCATGGCCGTATTTGTCGTGTTTTATTTGTACGTAAATGAATCCATTACAAAAACAGTTTAAAGTATGCCCTAGTTTCCAAAAAAATTTCTATTTCTTTCTTGATGACTGCAAATTGGAAATCGTGAATAAAACAAAGATTTCTTGTAATAAAATCACAGTAGTGATCTTTTGATAGAGAAAAAAAGTCAATAAAGACTCAAGTCTTTGTTACTGTAAACTGAGGAAAATATCAAATTAAAAGCGAAATCCAGTAACTCCTTTTGGATTGTGTTAATTTGCTAGTTTTTTATACGTTTATTTAAATTGCTACTCCTTTTCATCTAAACGGATACTCTTAATACGTACCGCAATTTCTTGGTCTCAGAGATCGGCTACGTTGCAGAAAAAGCAGCTTCGCAACTGTAATAAGATTCTTTAATATGATTGTGGTTCTTGCCCTTAGTTTCTCATTAAGTCTAAATATCGCTCATTTGCTACAACAATGATACAACTCAGAAAACAAAGTTTTCAAGAAAATGAATGTGAATCTCTTGAATTGTGAAAATTTTGGAACATTAATCTTGAGATGGAATATTAATCTAAAAAATTAATTTTGAAACATCAATCTTAAAATGCAATGCTTTTATTTCTCTACAAATAAGGTAATAACTGTTTGTAGAAATAAAGTATGTTCTTTTAAAATGTGTTCTTTCTTTTTTCCTTTATGTTTCCATTCTTTTTCTGCAATCGACTAAAAAAGATGGCAATTTTTTGGTTATGTCATTGTTGTAGGTAGTAAATGAACGATAAAACCAATAAATGTATTAAAAAAAATCTTACAACAGTTGAAAAGATGCTTTCTCCATTGAACGCAGTCATTGATATTCACAATGCTTTTTTATTTTCGGGCTGCCTGTATCGTATCAAAAGTGAAGCGATTTAATCGGCCATCCACAACAGCGATATCGAAAGAAAATAGAGGACGAGTATCGCGTTCCATGATATGCCACGTGAACGGCAGATAGCTTCGCTCGGTGGCTACGTATCGCGGAGGTACCTCTTTCCCTGTTACAATATATCCCGAAGCTACGTTTTCCAACCTTCTACGTGACCCTTTGTATCGACGCGACGTGTGTGAATCCTGACGTGCACTTACACGCGCCCACGTTCGAGGGCGATCCGTCGAATCCGATTCGCATCTCACGTGCATGCCATGCGCACGCCAAAAGTGGCCGATATCTACGGATCGCTGCTATTCCCGCGCTAAAAGCACACTCAGTCACACCCCGATACTCTCGCTTAATTGCTTCGGCAAAGCCCTTACCTACCGAAAGCGCGAACTAAAATCATGGAAAAGAAGCAGACAGGACACTCTCTCTTTTCTTTGTGTCCCTCATCCTTGATGTTCTAAATGCCTTTGAAGCATTCATTTTTTTCTGACAAATACATTGAGAGAAAAATGTTTGATATTTGTAGCTGTAATTATATACATATTGCTACAATAATGATTATTACTGCTATAATATTAGTAATAATAATTATATGTATAGTTCTAGCAACAAATGTATATAGTTGGCAACTTAAAATGACTATAATTATAATTATGATAATCATAGAAATGGTTGAAATTACCATAAAAATTATTCAAATGACTATAAAATTATTAATTAATAATTTGAATTATAGCAATAATAATCATAATTACAGTAACTAGTTACAAATATCAAACATTTTTCTCTCAGTGCAGTAATCTGTGTAATAACGTTGAATAATACGCAACATTTCTTCACATTACGCACTTCACTGATTGTGAGTGGATATTATGTGAGATTCCACTTCGATGTTGCTGTTAAGACGCAACTTTACTTCTTTAATGATTAATCACTTTGCGGAGTCTCGATTGAATCGAATGGGATTGTAATAAACAGGATAAAAACTTCAGCAAAAGAAAAAGAAAGGGGAGAAAAAGAGAAAGAGACAGAGAGAGAGAGAAAGAAAAAAGAGAGGAAGCGAGCAAACTGCAGATGGATGATTTATTATGCCGCACTATCCCAGACTTCCGAGGACAATAGGTTAATATTTTGCAAAAAAAGAATAAGAATCGAGAGAAATGGGTTATACGTGTGAGGAATAGTCGATATTTCTTTCACAGGATCATTTCTCAGAGGCTTCGACGTAAGGGCATTAATCGCCCTGTCGGGATACTTGTCTCACATTGTGGCCCCTTCCCCTGCGCAAGACGGGCATTAACTACTTCCCACGGTCGACTTCGCGACGTTATCAATATTGCAGCTTCCATTCCTTTAATTTCATAAAGTTCGCGCGCTATAGCGTGTACGGAGCTATATCGAAGACTCTTTAAAACCGCATTATCGTTTCCTCTCGGTCCGCGAGCTCCGATCTTAATTCCCGGGATCCGCGGACTATCTCGTAGACGCCGCTGAACTTTCGAACACCGACCCTTTATTAACTTTCTCGCTTTTTACCCTCCCTGTCCCTTATCCCCGACCGCGCGCGTTTAGTTCTTAACCATCGACAAACTTTAGCGAGCTGTTACCAAAAGTCGATTTTCACTCTCGCGCTCGGGATACAGATAAGACTTAATCCGGTTTAACATAGCAATAACGTGAACGTCAATTCTCGCAATATAGTCACTATATTGAAATATTATCGGGGATCGTAAAAATAACATTATTAGGTTTATTTCAATCAGAAATAAAATGATTTATGTAACTGAAATTTGAGATAAGTTATAATAAAGAGTTTATATATATATATATTATTATATATCTTTATTCATATATATTTTTAGCTATAAATACACAATATATTTACGAGGCAACAAAAAATTTGGCTACAAAGTTTTTTGTTTATTAAATCATTAATAATGTATATTTACCAAAGAGAATCTGGTGTATGAATTATATCTTAAATATTAAAAATAATTATTCGAAATGACCATCTTCAGCTTTGATATAAACTTTAAAATACTTCGAGAAAGCATCAACGATGGCAGCACATCTTTTCACGAATAAGTTCTGCTAAACAGCCAATAAGGCGGTTTTCAGTTCATCAACTGAATACAATCTTTTGACACAACATCTTATTAGTAGGTATTTAACAAAATGTTACGAACATTCTAAAGTTTTTGCTTTTTAAATATACGTTACTATATATTTAGGTAGCAAGCTGATGTTATTTGTTGTCATGTTAACATCAAAATATCGGCAAATAAAATATTGCTGGATAACGATTTTTAATAAACACAAAACTTTGAGACCAAACTTTCGTCATCCTGTATTATATTGCATAATAAGACGACAGTGTAAATGTCGAGTATTCTGTGAAATGGAAACTGTACGAAACTTGCAACCAATATAGCGGACCGTGTATGTCGACTTATGCGGAACATCGCGGATCAAATTTCCACAAGTTGAATCTAAAGAAAAGTTGCGACAGCTTTCGAAGCAGTTTCTGAATTAATTCGTCACAGCCGAACATCAGAAGAGCAACACGGATGTCCGCGAAGTAGCAATATGGCAGTACAGGTGGCCAATAAGTTTCGGAAAGCGTTATGGGTTGACCGGTCGCCCTTTTGAGGCCAGCTGTATGCTTGTTTCGGGAGTTCGCGTCTAAATAGTCGCCAGAACGTCGACAGTTTCGTAAACTGAAGTTAGACGATAACGGCGGTCGTGGGCGACGACAAAGTGCGGATATCGCAGAGAGTAAGTTTCATCGCTTGAGAAAGAACACGGAATGACCAGCCCCGCCGCCAACTTGAATCAATCAAAGCGAGACTGACGTTCTCGCCGCATATATCGAATCCACGAAGCGAACAGGAGCAACCCGCCTGTGTTTTCCATTCCACTTGCTCTCGGCTTCGATTCGCTTGGGCACTCATCGGAAAAACTTTCGGCATTCCGAATCGCGCAATTTCCTATGCAACCAAAGCGAAATGTCACTCACTGATCCTCTGTCTCCGCGAAAGGACCGAGAAGACCGAATCTTGTTCGGGATTTAGCCAGTCCGTTTCGATCGAGCGGAAAATGCATTTTCGGAAAGCTACGTTTGGATTGCAGGGATTGGAACTAGTATAATTCCGGAGAGTTCAATTTTGAATATCGCTACGTATTCGCGGAGAATGTAGGTTAAATCTGGCAAAAATAACGACTCCCTGTTTTTCGATATGATCCTAATTATGATTCTAAATTTCCTCAATAAAATCGATAAACGAAATTCTTATTATATTTGATAAATAAATTAATATTCTTTTACAGAATTTTTATAGAATTTATTGTGTGTATTAATAAATAATACAAATAAAATAATAGCTGTTAAATAAATGTTATTTTTATTATTTGAAGTTTTTATTATTTAAAATTTTATATCTAAAAGTATTTATAAAAATTCGTTACTATTCGTGAAAGATTTATAGATAAAAGTACGAAATATATTTTTTCTGCATAGTTTCTGTTTAAAGCTTAATTGAAACTTTTATCTCAAAAGTTTCAACACAAAAAAGATTTATTTCAAATTTTTTGTTATTCAAATCTTATATTTTATGAAAAAAATTAAATAAAGTATTGTGTTATTAATAAATTTTAATAATACATTAGTAAAAAGCATTAATGAAATATTAATTTCAATGAAAATTTTATAAAAATTTTATTAAGCACGATAAAAAGTTTTAAAATTATTCCGATTAAAGAAGATTAAAAGTGTATTTTATTTTAAATTACTATATTTTATTTTATTTTCTTTAATTTCGAAAATGTGCATTATTTGCGTATAAAAATTCTCTTTGTAAAGAAATATTTATTTTAATCGGAAAATATCTCTTTCTGTCTCTATATCCAGGATTATTGAAAGACCGAAAAATATCTCTATTATTATACGCGTAACGTTTACAGATTCATAAAACAAAATTCCATAAAATTGAAATGGTAGTAGTCTCTGATATTCCATATAAATAATACTTCCTCCTTTTCTGTTAAATAACATTATAACTTGAGGATTGATTTTAATATGCCTTGAATGGCGAATGGCAAAATTGCACGATCGCAGAATAAGTTTCGTCTGGGAGTCAAAAGTTGAAGAAAAATTAGATGCATGGGTTAAAAGAAAATGAATAAATGTCTCGATTCCTTCCTCAGTTTTCGCTCCGAAAAATACCTGAGGGAGCAATGAATGGAAGAACGTATCTACGATACGAGTGGATACCTTTCAAAAGGACTCATGGGAGAATGAAGCTTATTCGTCATCCTGTCTGCCGATAGGTAGTACCAACTATCGCCATTGCGCTACCTAACACATCCTGGAGATCCTCGAGGGTGAATTCTTTCAATAACTAGAATAAAAATATATTGTCATCCTCCGAAAGAAACGAATTTACTATGCATATGCTTGGAGCAATGAGTTCATAAATTAGGACAATAATATATCCACGTAATAAACACACCTGCTAATCTTCATCAATCAAATATTTTTGCAAATATAATTTGCCTATAACAGGGCTCGGCAAGATTTGCTCTTCTTAGCCAATTTTCGACTTGGCTCCGCATTCTGCTATTCCCCTCATTTCTCGCCCTGTGCTCAGTCCAAATGCCACTCTACATTTAGTAGCATATGACGCTCGTAGACATGAGGTCCACTCGCTTTGGGTGCTCACGCTGTAAACTTCATTTTATTTTTTTTGTTTATTACATAACTAAGATAGAATGAAGCAACGTGTAAGATTGAGCGCTAATGCGTTGCTTCATTCTATCTTAGTTATATAATGAACGAAAAAAAAAATATAGAATAAAGTTTACAGCGTGAGCGTCCAAAGCGGGTAAACCTCATATCTACGAGCGTCATACGCTTCTAAACGTCGAGTGGCATTTGGACTACACGCGGGGCAAGAGGTGAGGAGAATAGCGGAAGGAGGAACCAAGTTGAAAATCGGAGAAATTAAAACGTATAGCTATTAATTTTAAGAATAAATTATCTATATATGTCATCTTTATATGCTCGTTCATTTGGCTTTTATTTGTTTCTTTCTATTGCTTAGCAAAAACGAGCAGGAGTATCATCATTATCATGAATTAGAATAAAAAGATATTTCACTGCAAAAACGAAATGATAAAACATGTATCTACTTGGCCAAAGTACAAATAGAAACAGAATCGTAAATAACCAATCGCAATTGTTTCTCGTCTCATTAATCTGTGATTTTTATTAAAATTTATCATTTCCAGGCAAAGGACAGGTAAACGAAAAGTCAGAATAGATCGCAAAATGCCTCTTCAGAAAATAAATTGCTTGAATAATGGAAAAGAATCGCTTGAGCCGGGCTTACGCATTTCTCTGATCTCCTCCTCCCCTTTTCATCAAGACTTTTAGCGAACAAAACCAACAGAACTATCCTATCGCGTGTCACTCGCGCATAGCTAATTTTACTTGCGCTCTCCTTTTTTCGCAACTTTATGCAATAAAATTTTTTTCGAGTTTTCTCTGACTTGAAAGTTTATTTTAGTCTTGTTAAAGACATAGACACATTCTAATTTCCTAGAAAAATTAACTTGTAACAAATATTACCCTGTGGTAATATTTATTCGCAATAAGCTCTTTACAGTACTTTAAGATGTTTATTAGCATCATCATTAAATTGACGATCAATTTAATTTATGATATTTCAGTTTTAGTTTATGATTGTGTTTTAAGTCCGACAGTAATTAGCGGGTAGTTTATATAAATGAAAGATTTAGAATTTATGCATATGTAAGTAAATAAATAGAGAAAAATCAAATATGATCTTGGTGCCTAATATTTATATGTAAATTTTGTACTTCCACACACAATATTTAAATATTGTACTTCCAATATTTAAAATTTATATATAAATTAAATATTAGACACTATATATATATAAGACCTAATCTCGACCGTATTTAATCCTTTTTTACTTATTTGAAATAAGTAAAAAAGAATTATTATACCTTATAAAGAAGTATTACCTTTGTTTTAAAAAAAGAACAAAAGTGTTATATGCAAGAATTTGATTACTAATGTTTTACGTATGTATCTACAACTAATCCTCAATTTAACACGTCACTCAATCTGTAACAAGATTTACACACACATGTGAAAACATTTTCTCTATTTATCCATCAGCACCTCGAGAATCTCTCTCGTACAGCTTCGTGCCTGAAGCATCCACAAACGAATGAAAACGAGACGGAAGTCACGCTAAGAATCCGTCACGACTTGCAAGAGAAAAAAAGCAGAGGCACAACTATGGCAAAGCCTGGAGAATAAGAAAGTCGAGAAGGAATCCTAAGACGTTCAGTTTATCACGTTGCCAGTTTAACAAAGCATTCTCGTTTAACGGAGATAACGTTCACCGCGCAGGAAAGAAATCGGAATTCGTGCGACAACTTGACTCCTAACAAGGATGACTCTTCCGTGCGAATCTAGCGAATTTCAATTTTTATCGTTTTTCTATTTTTAGTTTTATGAGGTTGTGTTATATAGATATTGTTTTTATAGTTGTAAAACGCACATGCACACATTTAAAAAAATTATTTTTTTATCTTTTTTGTTATCTATCGTTAATATTTTATTTATAATGATTTGATTATAATTATGCGCAATCTTTTAATATAATCATCAATCATCGCACACAGAGATATAAGCTCTTAACTTCAATCTCGATATGATATATTTAGTTTGTTTTCGAAAAATGATTTTTTTTTTCGAAACTTCTGTTTACTTTATTATTTATAACTTTTTTCACTAATAAAGATAATTTCCGTGATATTGTTGTGCACGAGAATAAAGAAAAATCTAAGATTTTAAGTGAAAACTGTGCAATAATTGAGTAAACGTAATATTAAAATGTAAATTAGGATAAGATAAGCTGTTATATTTAGGATATAAAAAATAAAGTAATGTAGATGTAGGTTTAGGTTTAAGTAAAGAGTAACATTTACACGGTGGCTGCCAAAAGTTTCCGACCAATGAGTAATTTTGTATTACTGCTCAGATAAAGAATTTCTACAAATAAAAATTTAATATATATAGTATATAATATATTTAATAACATCTCTAAAATATTATAATTTTTAAGTATAGATAACAAGAATTTTATTAACTTACAATATAATTGAAAAACAGATTGACAAAAATTATCATAAAAATGTTCTAAAATTTTTGGCCACTATAGCCAGTGGATTTTAGTTAGCCATTAATTAGAAGATATTAATGGATGTGTGTTTAAAAAATTGTAAACCAAGTCCCTTTTTGGCAATATAAGCTGTAATAAAATTTTTTTATTTAAAAGTTATAAGCAATCAAAAGTTGAGTATGCCAATGTGTTGCCCACGTGACAGAATGGTATATAGTATAAGGCATTAAAGGGTTAATTTTACCAACATAAAGACTTAACACAAATTTTATTTTACCCATTTTGTTGGTTGTTTTGAGAATGTTTTGTTAGCTTTAAAATATTGCTTCATGTTCCGCGAGTAATACGACTTGCGAGATATCGCTACATAAATCTCAGATACAATTGCTGTCTTTTAAACGTATTGATTGGCGACTGCAGCGCTAGGAAATCCGACTTTTCGATTTATTCTATGGGCCACTGCCCCTCGCATTGGCATTCTTCTCGAGAAGAGAGCAGCTTCGAAAGTATTCGTTCTGAAACTCAATCCGTGCAATAAGTGTCACTGACCTAACGTGCGCGCACTATAAAACTAGTCCTCCCATTCCACTACTAACGGCAAATTTAATTCGAAAAGCAACCCGATAGATACTGTAATAAACTTTCGGTTCGTACTACTTTAATTTTAAGAAAGCAATAGCAATGAACAAGAGATACTCTTTCTTCCAATGGTTCGAAAAATTTATTACAGCCATAATCATAAATTTGCGAAAAGAAAATTTTATAAGGAGAAAATTTATATGGAGAACTGTGTGATAATATATACATTAAATCACCCTCGAGCGGATTCCGTGAATCTCTGGGAGTCTATGTAATCCGGATTAACGTTTAGTTCATCACAAGAATATGCAAAAGATGTACCAGGAGACATGCCTTTCAACGTTAACGCGAAGTCCGAGAGATCTTTTACAGTACTTTAATCCGCGGTGCCTCGATGCCATTATCGTGAGAGCGGACGTGTCCACGAGTATCGGAACTATTTAACGTCGCACTTTAACATGAAACTTTCCAGAGTGTCGTGTTGGAGATGAATCGACTTGGGATGATGGTGGACCTCTCTCATGTCTCGGTGCCCACGATGCTGGCAGCTATGACGACGTCGAGGGCGCCAGTGATTTTCAGTCACAGCAGCGCTCACGCTCTTTGCAATTCCTCGCGAAATGTGCCTGACCACGCGCTGCGACTTTTGGTAAGCTCGGCAACGAAATAGAAAGTAACGAATACTATAATGTATTCATTCAAAGCAATTTTATATAACGTGATGACTGCACAAAAAGAACGATTTTATTAAAACTTTACAAAAATTTAATAATGATCAATTTAATACTGACCAATCACTGAAAAACAGTAATTAATTATTTATTGTAAGTATCAAAAACAATGTTATTCAGTGCTTTTCTCACCCTAAATAAATAATTAATGTCTTTCAGTAATAAATTGACTAGTATTAACTCTTTGCATTCGACGCATTTTTCATTTGGAGGAGAACTGGTAATTTGAGACTGTTTTGATAGAATTTGACGAATTTCTTACAGCTGTGACATAAAATGAAATATATTAGGTGTTGAACTTAATTCCTGCGGCTCGCTTAACTTAAAACAATGTTCCACATCTTTAAAAAATCTAAAAAAAATTTTTGTAATGTAATATGCTAAAAAGTTTGACACACTTTTTAGCATATTACATTAAAAAAATTTTTTTTTAGATTTTTTAAAGGTGTGGAACATTGTTTTAAATTAAGCGAGTGGCAGGAATTAAGTTCAACACCTAATACATAAATTAATGTTATAAAACTATTATATTTTTATGTTTAGCCGAAATTAAACATAAACAGTCATTGTCGCCCAAATTAAACGTAACAATCATTGTCACCTCTCACTCACCACTGGAATTGCATCAAACCAATTGAAAGTTGCCATTCGAATATAAATTGCATTAGATTATTTCTATAAGTAAGTATCTCTATAAGGAAGATTTCTAAAAATTTAGTTACATATAAATCTGAAAATAATTTTGTTAAACTATTACAATAACTACTATAGGATGCTTAAGCTACTAAAATATCAAAATTTTTTTACAGCATTGCTCATCGTGCTTTCTACATAAATATGTTGATGGTTCAACAAAAATTATTTTCAAATCTGCACGTAGCTAAATTTTTTAATATTTCAGGAAAATTATTATTCTTTCTATGGAAATTTATAATCGCGCCTTATGATTATATAAACTCTAAATACTATATAAACTCTATAAACTCTTTTAAATTATGTTAATATGAGAGAGAGATATATATAATTATGATTTTATATTAAGTATATTATAAACGTTTATTCTCCGTTCAAATAAATAAATAACGTTTTTATGTTTTACTTAATTCAACGAATACATTAAGAGGAATACAAATACTTTGTTTACAGGCGCAGACCGGTGGTATAGTTATGGTATCCTTCTATCCCCATTTTATCAGCTGTGGCGAAAAATCGACTCTTGAGGATGTAGCAGGTAAGCATTTACTGATTAGCATTGTTTTTTGATCATTAACAGCGATCACGAAACTTATATCCGTAAAAAGGGATATTATACCATCCACATCCACTTGTTTGCCACTCGTAACGTATTAAACAAAATTCCGTGAAATTCACTCAATTGCAGACAAGCACTATACGTGCTTATATGGATTTAAAGCTCGATATTTGTTTACTGAAGTGCGCCGTTATCTCGAATTTTTTAAACAGCACAATGTAGACGTAATACAATTCAATATCTGATAAGTTCAACCATTTTTTGTATTTACCTATATTTTTTTGTGTTTTTTCCGAAATAAAAAATAAATATGGCATTGATTAAAATAATTTTTTCATTGATATAACATTTGGCATGCATAGAAGGAATGATTTTTACTAAAGAATATGCTTTTACTTTTTGTGGCTTTAATCACGATGATCGTTTAATTAGATCATCTAATTATTATAGAATCACGAAATACGTCCCCAATTTGGATTGATGCAACTACTTTACAGTAAATTAAAGATATAATGCGACTAATAAATGTATACTATCACAGTCGTACATTTTTGCTGAAAAATGACATTACCGACTTAACCTTGACGTTATTTCATCTCTTCTGTTCATTTCTACCAATGTAGATTAACTTTAATCTTGGATTAACTTATTTTTTATCTTTCTTCAGTTCTAAGAATGAAAAAGATAAAAAGTAAATTAAACCGAGATTAAAGTTAATCTACATTGGTAGAAATGGACATAATTAGAGAATCTCTAATCTTCTCCACACACTCTAACATAAGATAACTAATTAAGAGAGAAATAAAAATCGCGTTCAATTAGCTCGTTCTGTTTTTCACTAAAGTGTTTGTCACTATAAAGCCGCGGCTTTCAACGTCGCTATTGTAAAGGGAACATCCCAAGCGTTTCTCTGCTGAAGCGTGTAAATGAGTTTTCGCGTTAGGTGCCAATTCTCGCGGGTTGTTATCATATTTGCATTATTACAGGATGGCTCAAAGTTCCGAAGATATTAACATTTCATACCGTGCCGGTAATATAAATAGTTATGTGTGTGCGTTATACAATTAGATATGTACGAATCATGGGAATGGGATTAATTAATCTAGCACATAGCTTCGAGAAATTCTATGTGGAATTAAATTGAAACTTGAAATATATAACATTCCTTTGCTAATTAAGTTGCACTCTTATATAACATTTCTTATTTACAACGCGGATTAATTTGAATTATTAAATATAAATATATTAAAATAAAAATTAAATTTTGCACAGGGTGACATTTTCCATAGCATTTAATATAATGTAGTATACTACACTTTATAAAGTTAACTGTACATCTTTCCGCAACGAGCGAGATCGATCGTGAAACCAAAGCCATCGTGTGTGGGGCGAAACCCGTGAAACCCGTAATCTAAAGTTCACACTTTCCACGGCCAAACCGCGGTTCGGAGTGCATCCTGTGAAAATCGAGTGTTTCTGCAGGCAAACGTGACAAAAAAGTCCGTGTCGTGGGAGTAGCCAATTCCGTTTGTGGTATTGCCAAGCGGTGACAGTTTTTTGTAGACGCGAATGTGAATTCTGATCCGAAAAGGGCGAATCATTCTCACTTTCTTCTCCGTGGAATTTCGCGGTAGAAGAATTACGCGTAACAATTATTCGTAATGCATAATCCCCGTGTAGATAATAAACGCGAGATAATAAGTTCTTTAATTTCGCCCACTTTTTATCCGCTAATCTCTGAAATCTCTCGTGCAAAATTGGTCTCGATTCAGTACCCCAGAAAATTTGTAGTTTTCCTAGGATCGTAATAATCTCCATGTCCCCATTACCCGGTGTTTTCACATATACTTTTTACAAAAATAAGCGGATGTGGCGTCCAGTAATATTGCACTGTGATATATAATAGGTACATCTCGGATTATTACGATTGTAGATTTCACGATATTGTATATATGAATCGAATGCTACAACGCTGATATTACATGAATTGTTATCTCTATTCTTAATAAGTGTCGGTGTCGTTACATTGTACAGATTTTATATATGATAAAAAAGCTGCAAAATAATAATATGTATAACAACATTGACACTATCGTTAAGAGTTACAGAATAAGAGCTTGCTGTGTATTACATGGGATTGTGGATGTTTTAGTCCTCACTCTAAAGATTCCATACTCGATTGAAGATTCGTCATCTTATAAGGAAAATTTCTCGCAGAGTGAAAAGAAAAAACTAGTAAATGTAATGCTATTAATGTCAAATCATTGATAATACTTTTAAAGCTTCCATGGATGTCTTTTTCAAGGAAAAATGCTTCAAAGCAGCTACGCGGTTTATTTTATAAGGAAAGTTCTCTAAAGCGTGTAATAAAGCACATAAAAACACTAAATGTGATGCTATTAATGTCAATAAATTATTGATAATACTTTTGAAGCTTCCATGGATGTCTTTTTAAGAAAAGAGAACCTTAAAGTCGCTACGCGGTTTATTTTATAAGAAAAGTTTTCTAAAATGTGTAAAAAAGACACACAAAAGCACTGAATGTAATGATATTAATGTCAAATTATTGATAATACTTTTGATGCTTCCACGGATATTTTCTTCGTGGAAAAGAAGCTTTAAAGAAGCTACGCGATTTGCGGGTTAATTCCATTAATTTCAGAACAAGAAACAACCTGATACAGTATCATTATTTTTACAAAGCGTGGGCATTTAACAATATATCAAGACACGGAAATAATGTCAAATTATATACAATATATATATTATTAAAATATATATATAGATATTATAATTAGACTCAGTTGAATAAATCTATGTATATGAAGATGCCTTTCCGAGTCAAACACTGGTAGTTCGTGTGTAAATTAATTTATTCGTTATAATTTCGTTACCAAACGTTTCGATCCTTGCTTCGGATCCTTATCAATGTATACAATTCGACAACATATCATTGTTCTTCCCGGAACGCTAATTACAAATATATATATATATATACTTTAATTATTAAATGTTTAAAAAAGATATTTAACATAATGAAAAATTCGATAATATATTATTAACCCATTAAGGACCAAGACAAATTTTTTTTGTCAAAATTTGAAATCCTAATAGCAAGCTACTATGCACTTAAGGAGTCTACTTTTGCCAAAAATCTTCACCCTGGGGTTGGTCGTTTAGGCAGAGGGAGGGGGGGGGGGATCGATTTTGCGACCATTGGTCCAAGTTTGATCCCAAAGTTGACCTTATTTTTTTAGGCGAAAAATCGACCAGTGGTCCTTAATGCGTTAATGCGCACTCACAGTAATTTTTCTTGTAAAATAGCAAATATTCAATTGATGACATCCACTGAATCTAATAATACTGCGCTGATATTTAAGTAGACACAGAATCATAATTAAAAGTCATAATGATATTATAAGTTCATCACGACGTCATTTGATATTTAAAAATGAACTTATAAGTGACAATTAATTTCTCATGCTAATGTCTTTATAATATTATTATGACTATGTTCTACTTGGGTAATATGGAGAAATGCCAAGAAAATCTTAAATGATATCACTTTTTAGTTTACACTTCTCACAATCCACATCATATTGATTCAATAAAAATAAAGATACCACTTCATACGCACTCTCTTAGATCACTTCTTAGCAACACGCATTCCAGTATTATTATATTTCAATGTATTGAGAGAAATGTTTGATATAAATAACTATTATTTTGTTGATATATGAATTACGAAAACTTTTTTATTTTTAAAATAAAAAATTGTTATGGTAACTGAATTTTGGTTAGAATGATGTTAGAATCAAATTAAAAAATTTTAATTGAGAAACAACACAATTTGTAAATAAAAAAAAAGAAAGTTTCTGTAATTCGAACAAAATAAAAGTTATTTATACTAAATATTTCTATTAGTATGGAAATACCCTAGTAATGCCAATCAGCAATCCACGTACACTTACATCAACGACCGCGACAATAAAATGTCATTCAAAATGCAGTAAGTACACTTGCGTCTCGAATATCGTGCAACAAAAGTAATAAAGAGCAAATGATAATTGCTGGTCCGGACGGCCGCACATCGGACGTAGCATAATCGAGCGTAACCGGGTGCCTGAATAATCACTTCCTTCCGCAGGCAGCATCTCTAATTGCTTTATATCGACGGCCACCGAGCCACGGAGAAAATTATGTCCGCCGAGGGAGAGAGCGGGGAAGAAAATTATTTGTGCGGAACGGGAAGTGCGTTAGACAGCGGACTCGCAATGATAATTTCACGAATTGTAATGCATTTCTCTCTCCCATGTGGCCATTGGCACCAATATTACACTGATGATTGATTCGAGCGCTCTCGCCACACTCGCCCTTTTCCCTCATCCTATCTTGTTTCCCTTTCTAGCTGGATCCCATGATGATCACCTCATCACAGGCGCAACAATTGCCCCCGGTTAATAATAACAGCTGGCGAGTCGCACTATCGCAGCTCGCAATTCCTCATATTACGTTTGTCGAATAATTCCTTCTTTGTTTACCGTTTGAATGCAATTTTCTCGATTTAAGCTCATTGCTGGTGAAACAGCGACCGAAAAGCACTATCCATCTCCGACGATGGACACGTATGTCACAGATGTTACGGAAGTTATTTTCGACTCGTAGCAATGTGCTATTTAAATCTTTTGTAATTCGTTCGTATCACACTTTTAAATTACGTTCAACAAGCTTCATAGATTTGATATATTCTTCATAGATAATATTTGACATATTCTCATTTTTTACACGAAAAAAAAACGATTTTTCTGAAATTTTACTGGATGCGAATCTAAAAATAAATTTGTTACATCATCAAAATAATTATGTCAAAAACACTAAAAAATGGTGAACAATACTGCAAAAAAACAACCAATTTCCAAAATTATTTTCAGATTTATATCCAACAAAATTTTAGATTTTTCAGCATAATCGTTTTTTCAATCGGTTGGAAAAACAATTACAAAATTTGAATTACAATAGAATTGATTTTCCTCGCGTGCTGAAATACGCGTCAGTGTTTTGTCACGCATTCCATTAGAATACATTTCGTTTTAGAAATATACTCTCGCCGTTTTATGCAATACTGTTTCTTCATTCTCACTTTGTAGGACTTTGTATATTCTGCGACGTGTTCCGCACACGAAGCATTAAAATGCACTGCATCCCAAGAGACATTCGCACGTTATTCTGCCCAAACAAACGTCAACCGCGCTGTTTACGTCGTACATGCAAATCGAAAGATCTCGCAGCAGCCTGCTAATGGTACAACCGTCACGACGCATGGGATGCAATGCAAATGCAACTTCCTCCGTTTATAGTAACATGCAGCAGTCATGCGACAAAATTGTTCGCGTCCTTTAACGGAAACACTTCGCAAGATCTCTCTGCACAAACCTTCCATCTTTTTAGGAGCTCCATTGAATTGCAATTAATATCGTGATACAAATAATTTTCCAATTTTAATAAATACAGGAGGGATTTTTATGAAATTATGCAATCTGGAAATTACAAAATCTGGTTAAAGTCAGAATTTCCGTTCAGCGAAGCTAGGCTATCCGCTCATCTCCTTATTCATCATATAACGTGATTTTCTAACCATGCTGGTAACGACGTGCCCCGTTGAATCGTGATCAATTCTGAAAGACCGCACCGAGCCGGCCGACACATAATTTACGATATAATAGAGATGTAACGCGGGTGCAACGCGGCGCAAACGCGAAAATCGAAATTTGTGACGTTTCTGATATGTTCCGCATCACGCGGCAACTCGTGCCCGAACAAAATTGCGGTGCAATGAGGCGCGTCGTTATTCTACAGTCTGATCGGCTATGAATTATGTCATTTATCCGATCGATTATGCATGTCGTGTCTGCGTGACTGACATACCGTTATCCATTATGTATACAAACCTTTGTAAATGCATTAACGTTTATTACACATATTACAGTATTTTTTTTATCAATTTTTAAACGCCAATGTACGTTGTTATTAGTAGAAGAAAATAGCTAACAATGATCAGTAATTAATGATTTACAGATGCATATAACAATAACAACAACAATAATAATAATAATAATAATCCTTTTAAGGTTTCACAGATACTTTCTATACAGAAGCTATGCGTTTCACAGGTTATCTCCATACCTAGATCAATTATCAGAATGCCAACGTTCAGGGTTGGATGGTGCTAAGTTAAAAAGATAAAAGTTAAGTTAAAAAATTAAAAAGTTAATTAATTTTAATTTAACTTAGTTACATTTTAGACTCTTTACTTTTTAATTTTATTTAGTTACATTTTATCCGTAATTAATATTAATTTTTTATTTTATTTTTTTAAAATTAAGCTCAGACATAATATGCGACAATAGCGATAGCTTAAAATAAGGTGAAAATTGCAAAAGAAAGCAAATTTACTAGGTGTTCACCATTGACATTATAAATATTTTAATGAGAGAGAAAGAAAGAGAGAGAGAGAGAGAGAGAGAGAGAGAGAGAGAGAATTTGCTCATTTCAGATTACACAATCGAGCCCCGGATTTCAATCTATCAGAAACCGTGTATTTCGATGTATCTAATTTCTGATAGGTTGAAATCTATTATTGCTTATTATTAAAATATAACACATCAATACTGTTTTCGGCTCACATTAAACGGCTGTTCAATGGAGGAGGACTCATTTTCGATAACTTGCGAGGAAAGATGTCCGACAAAAATTTCAAAATGGCTTTATTACTAAAATTTAATAAGTATATGTGAACAAATTATTCAATTAGTATATATAACAGTCTATGTAAACAGTATATATAAACAAAACATGTAAATAAAATGGAGTATTTTCTAAATGAAGTATATATTTGTCATTTCCGTTATTTGTAAGACTGAAACTCTGGAATCTTGAAATAAAAATATTAAAAAATTTAACTTTTTAATTACTTTTTTTTATTAACTTAACATTTAATTCAATTAATTTCATTATAAATTAACTTATATCTTAACTAAGTTAAATTTTCAAGATTGTTAACTTAACTTAGTTAAAAAAAAAGTTAACTTACCCAACCCTGCCAACGTTTCGTAAACATTGTAGTTTACTTCATCAGGACGAGGAGCAGCTTAATAGTAGCAGCCAATATCTGATCCTCGTCCTGATGAAGTGAACTGCAGTGTTCATAAAACGTCGGCATTCTAATAATGGTCACAGAGATAACCCGCGAAACGCATAGTTTCTATAATGAATAAAAATCGTAATAATAATAATAATAATAATAACAGTATGGTATACAGTGACAAAAAGATTTAGCTACAAACTTTGGCGTTTATCAAATTATTAATTAATAAATATTTATAATTAACAAAACATACGTGTGTTTTATTCTTTGTAATATTATCTTATTTTCATGATTTAAATTAAAGTGGTTTGTTACATTATTGGCTCTTTACCTTTCTTTTGTTCATATAATAATAATAATTATTATATGTATTATACGTATATTATTATATTTATACAGAGTGACAAAAAAGTTTGTGTGACAAAGTTTTGTGTATTTATTAAAATCATTATCCAAGTAACAAGCTAATGTTATTTATCATCATTTTGACGTCAAACTACTCGACAGAGTCTGACTGAAACTTTTGTCGAAACTGAATCGAAACTCTCTACATGTAAATTTCAATCGTAACCGAAATTTAAAAAAAGGAATTCTATAAAGGCCATATGTAGAGACATGCCTATATATCATATATTTTTTCTTCATAAATATCATAAAATTTATTAAAACAATAATTAAATTTCGGGCGAAATCGAAAATCGAAATTTCGATTTTGTGTCAATTTTAGCCAAAGAATATAAGTATATAAAGAATACTGACAGAAAAAATCACGTTTTCACATAAAAATTATTGATGATGTTGTTTACTAAACAATATAAAATTAATCCTTTGTGGATTCGCGACCCCATTTTATGTTATCCCTTTTACAATATAAATAACGCGCTCAATTTTTGAAACGGTCTATGGAGGAATTTTCGGAAATGCTTTATTCGACTCTATAGCCAAAAATTAAAAAAAATCAAAATACAGTGAAAATTCAATGTATATTCGACCAGAATTTTTTAAAAATAATTTGATTACCATAAAATTCAGTTTTAGGGAGTTTTTAATTGCTATTACATCAAGTTCCGAGTTTCGTTTTATTTGAAGCTCAGTACGTAAACAGTTAAGTAGTATACTGATTTCCAAACTGATTTTTAAATTCTGATTATGAATCCTGTGACATTAGATCCTCCTTCATACAGGTTAGTGTCTGTTTGAAATTCGATATTTTCAAGCTCAGAGATATCAAGAACCTCCTAAAACCGAGTTTTCACAATAGATTTAGATATTTTTTTAAATTTAAAACGAGTTTTCACGATATAAATTCAGATTATTTTTCAAAATTTAAATATTAAAATTCTGAAACCAGTATTCCAAAATTCGGATTCAGCTACTCCGACAACTTTTAGAAAGCAAGGATATCCAGCAAGGATAAGTTATCTTGTTAGAGAGCTTCAAAGGGTTAATTGCATCGGTATCGAGCTATATCAAATTATTTAAATTGAGAATACATAAGATAAATATGGAAATAATTTTTTAATCGATTCGTTTAATATGAAATAATCCCCTTATTTTGCTTAAAATACCTATCATTTAAAATGTTTTAAATATTGCACCCTTTGATAACTCATGACGCAATGAGCGATTCAATTTATTAAAAAGTGAAATACGTTCATAATTCTGATGAGTATATGAAATTGTCTTTTAGATTTCATACGTCGGTGTAGAGTGTAAATTATATCCGCGATATATTACGTTACCGAGGTGTAAATTATATCCGCGCGCGAGCGCAACCGTTTCCGAGTTAACAATAACATCCGTCTGACGGATATGCAAATTTTCATTGTTTATGCGCACGTTCATGATCTCATTGTACATGTTCAAATTATTATTCGATTTTATCCATCTTTGGCGCGAGAGGAAACACTTTGAAATTTACTAGTTACGAGAGAATTGCATTTACAAATACGATTGTCAGCAATAAACACACTGAGAGCGAAGTGTTTGATATATTTGCGATTATAATGCATAATAAAATAAGTATAGTTAAACGCTCCATCTTTATAGTAAATATAATGCTATGAAGTTATAATGCTATAATGCTATGAAGTTATAATGCCATAATGTTAACAATAATTATATTCATGGTTCTATAAATTTATAAAATGTACAACGTAATTATCGGCCTTTTTAACAAAAATATATTATTTATCCACACATAAAAAAATAATCTTTCAATTTTTTAATCTTCTTGAATCTGACAAAGATTTTCTTCTAAAGGTTGTTCCAATTTTTCTTCAAGTTTTTTTTATTGTCCAGGCCGTTCTTCATCTTGGAGATTGAAATTGCTATCCCGAAACTTGTGAAACCACTTTTTATACGTATTATAAGACACAGCATTTTCACCTAAGACCTAGCAAATCATTTCCTTAGCTGTTAGCATTTTTCTTTAATTGAAATGCGAAAAGAAGTATATCAGCAGCATCAACTCTATTGTATATCGTTTTAAAGCTGAAGGATGACGCTTTAAAATGACTATACAATGGAAAAAAAATTTAAATTTAAATAAGTAGTCGATTAAATGTAGAGACCGAGAATTAAGTTGCACATTTAATATTATATATACTAAAAACTATATATAATTGTTCTTATAAACTAATTTATAGTCCTTTCGAAAACAACCATACATTCTTTTTGATATATGAAATTATAAATAACGAACATTTCTTCATAAAAATTAAGCAGTAATAGTATTAATAATTATAAAAATGGAGCTTTTAGCCATAATTATTTTACTATTCATACTTATAGTTATAAATACTTTTCTCTCAGTGCAAAATCATAATTCATCTACATTCGATCATCCAGATATCTCCACTGAAGATTAACGCGCCTCTGTGAATCCTTTTCCTTTGAGTTTTTGCGATTTGACCGTGCTAATTGCAAATTGATTTACAGTCTCTTTCGACTTTAAATATAAAGATGAGTCCGCCCGACGGACGGATTGCTTTTAACGATATTCAATTCATCAGCGCAATATTTCCTTCTAATTAAAAGCAAGAATTAATTATGCACATCGTGCAGTATTGGATTAGCAATTGTGACTAACTGGACAACCAGGACGGCAAACGCAACTGCAACGGACATACGACATTATACATCAAACATGTGCAGAAAAAATAAATATACGAGTATGTTGCTGGCTAACAATGAAAATAAAGGAAACACATAATGTAAGTGTAGGTAATTCTCTTTGTTGCGCTCGAGAGTAATAACTCGTGGTATTATTAGTCGCAGAAAGAAAAATCGTCCACGCTGCACTCACAGCCAAGTTCGCAGGCAATCCGCGGTTAGGGAAATGTAATTCTCCTTGTTACACGATAAATGAGCTACACGTTCCGTATATCACGGTGATGTTAAGGGCATGCAGCGGGCATTACTACGATTACCTAATACATGCAATTTTCGTGATATGTTACAGCGCACATCAATCACGTGCGGAAGATAGCCGGAGTGGATCACGTCGGCATCGGGGCTGGATACGACGGGATCAATTTGTAAGTATGACACATTCGTAATGGCACGAATACAATTGTATGTCAAATATGTACAAACACGTGGCGGATATGTGTATAGCAGAAAATATTCCAATGAATATCATAATTAAAGATGGAGTAACACAATTTGTTAACCTTTAAGTAGATAGATGGATGACTACACACCTGAAGCAGTTAAAGTTTTCTTTAACACCTTATTCTAAAAAAGAAAAATCAAAGATGTAGCCGAGATTCCCAGAAGTTTTAAATTTTATTATTTTTACGTTCCTTTGTTAAAGGATATAACTATACACTAAGAGAAAAATTTTATATTATGATTATGATTATTACTGCTATTATTACTGCTAGGTAATATTAAGTCATAGTAATTATATATACATATATTTTTAATTCTCCTAACAAATATATGTATATAATTGGCAATAAAAAATGATTATAGTTAAATTACAGTAATTGCAAACATTTTTATGGTTATAATAATTATAATCATTTTTTTTTTTAGTTGCCAACTATATTTTGTTAGTAGAACTACAATCGTTATTTTATTACTAATATTATAGCAGTAATAATCATAATTAATAAATCATAAATAATGGTAACATGTAATTATAATCACAAAAAATTGTTCTCTCAGTGTAATGTAAGGATTTAATAATTTATAATATACGTAATATATACTAATAAAAAATATAACTATAAAATTGAAATTTTTTGGGGATTGTTCTGAGGACTTATCAACTTGAATATCTTTAAATCATCTATCTACTAAAGTTAAATGATCGGCAATAACCAACTATTTTGACAATAGAAACTAGTTTAATTTCAAGCAACGGTAGCTTCATTCGCATTAACGATATACGACTTTCCTACCAAGAGAAAACAATGCAAATTCGTAAGCGCGTACTAGTTCGGCCGAACTGATTGCGAAACTAGTACATGCAAGCGTAGAGAAGTTTTCGGTTGTACCATTATATGTAGGACGGGCTGTAGATCAATACGTACAGAGCTACCGATCACTTGCGGTACTCAGAGACAGTTGAAGTCGCTTTCCAGAATTTATGAGAACCGATTACGAGTTCGATTCCGGATGACCATCAAAACGTTCAGTTCAATACATCTCGCTTATAACCCGAGAGTAAGATTGAAACGGAAGGAAAATAATGTACGACGGGGATCGTTTAGTCGAGGCGACTTCATGAATATCATTTAAAGCCCATAAATTCTCCACGAGGGAGTCTATCACATCTATGCATTTTTAAAGAATTTCATACATAAAATCGTTTTCGCGAAATATCGGATAATACTCAGTCGTTTGTTTAAAAAAAAACGGTCAATATTATTTTGTTCCATTATCTCTGTCTTTGTTATGCTTTTCACGCAATTTGTTCAGCGTGTGCGGAAAAGACGCCCGGAGTTCTTCTTTGCCGCGATAACTCGAAATACAAAATCTGCTAAGTGGACGTTGGAATCGGATAAAAACACACGAACATTGGTCCCTTTTGTTAAAAATTCTGTCTCTTTGAGAATTGCTAAAATTGCAGCTCCTAGCATTAAGTTTGGTGAGAAAAATTAACAGAGCATAAAAAAGAAAGAGAGGGAAAAGGAACGAAACAAAGATAGAAAAAGAAATAAATAGAAACAGCTCTAACCGCAAGTAAATTTAAGATAGAGAAGGTAACTAAAAAGTTGTTGAGTTTCTCCGGGCTCCGCATGAAAAACACAGGTGGTCGCGTCTGGTGTATGTGATACAGGATTGAAAAACAGTATGAATGCACTGAAGCGTGATTTGCAGACCAAATGATAAAGAAGCAAAACGACGTAAAATGCGTCGCGCTGATCGAACCGTTGCGATATTCCTACGATTTTTCTGTATTTTTGTCCGGTGTGATAATATCGAATGCAGAAAAACAAGAAAAATAAACATGAAAACAGATATTATATATTGATACTACAAATAATTAATGATTATAGTGTTTTTACTTTCGTCGGAAAAATGGTAAATTCAAGTTTAAGAACTAAATAAATATCTAAAGTTTAAAAAATAGTTAAATGTTAGATTAATTCTTGATATAAAGCATAGATAACATGTAAACGATTGAAAACTGAGTTTCTGGTTATGAATATATGTAACTATCGAACGCGAGCTTTCATTTATTTTTCACGGATAAATAAAGTTAGCCACAAAACAAGCGAACGAAGATTAATAAATAAATATATAGGTTATTAAATAGTGAAGTGTTGAAATTGTATAAATAGAATTTTATTTTATTCTATACATTATTATTTTTTCTCTGTAGAAATATTTAATTATCATGGCTTCAAAATAAAAACAGAAATACGATATCGTCTCGAATTTTAAATCAACAAAATTTTCACATATAAATACCTGAATTTCCAATATTATCGATGAATTTTTCGGGTGCGAAAATATTTTTTTTAAATAATGTGGAGATGAAGTAATCGTAATTAATCGTATTCAGTTAGAACGTTGAGAAAATTCACTAATTTTTATTAAATTTGTTACGTTTTATCGTATTTTGATTCGGAGGAAAAAAGTACAAAAATTTTAATATTTCCAATTTTTTTAAATTTTCAATTGATGTTGTACAATCATTTAAAACTTGTCAACTTTAACTGCGAAGCAATCCATATTTTCCATTTTGTTTCGTTTTAAATTCCATTTATATTTGCGGTAAGAGCGTCGGGCAATCAAAACTTTATTAAAGTGATTTCATATCCAATTATGGCAAATAAAAATTGATAACGTGAGGACATCGTACCAAACATAATGAAGTGATAAATTTTGTAATAATTATTTTCCTGCCTATTCTTAAATATGTCACAGTTTCGTCACGAGATCTAAGATTGCTGAATATGCTACGGCGATTTAAAGAAAAACGACGCGAATAACAAGGATGCACTTTGGTGGTGTTATACGAACAGAGAAAGGGATATCCCACTGGAATGAAAACAATGCTTCATTTCTCTGCACCCAGCTTCCAGCTTCTCCCGTTACGAAAGAAAAAAGGCTTTAATATTTGCCACAGATATTCAAGGCTTAAAGTTACACCACCTATGTTAGAAAAAAATCTAAAACAGTTAGCAAACCTCCAACATATTTGCGTTTAATTAGAGAGTACAACGAAAAACAGCAAAGACATTGCAGAAATTCAAAAAGAAAGAGAAGAACATCAGTCTGTTATTCACACTATTTTCCTTTTTTTAAACCTTTCGTGATGAATGTATATTGAAAATGGCATCTAATAACTTCTTTCATAAATATATAAAAAATAAACAATCGATCAAATTTTTTAGAAAGACAAGACACATTTTAACCGCAGGGAGACTTTTATCCGAATTCACGGTGAATTCACCGCAAATAAATTCAATAACGTGTTTTCATTACTGATAAAAACCGTTTTCTCGCCAAGTATATTTAATTTCGAAGATAAAACTATGTTATTTCCGTGTCAGAGGGATCACGTACGGCGAATCGTACGATGAAGTATTTTCAGCTGATATTCGTGGTTGAAATTTCAACGTGTTAATCGCAATAACCAATATCAGTAAAAAACGAAGAAAAATTGCTATAAACCATTTTTCTAAAAAATTCATTTGCCGATCCAGCAGAATTTGCATAAATTTTCATAATTTTCATAATTTTTTATTATGAATATTTTTTTATGCACGCAGCCGTAATCGTATAAGAAAAATATTAAAGATATTTGCATTTTTCAAAACAAAAAAACTTTTAAAATTAGATAAGTTTTAAAAATCTTCAAGAATATACAACGTGTTTTCAAATTTACGATTCAAAATATTATGGCAAGAACGTTCTCGAATTATTTGTAATTTTAAACAGTAGTTTTTAAGATATAAGTGTTCAATAGCCAATTACAAATTACGTTCAGACGGCTATGTGTCCGCATGATTTGTACGTGTGATAGTAGTATTAGTGTGTGCGCTGAAATGCAAATATGTTAGAAGTTTGGTAGCTGTTTTAGATTTTTTTTCTAACACAAGCGCTGAAACGTGCGCTCACTAATATTCAGGTGATTGTTTAAACATAGCCTGTAATTAGCCATATTTAAATTCTCAAAAACTACTGCTTAAAATAAAAAATGGCAAACTTTGTTTTATAAATTTACAAAATTTACGAACTTTTTTACTTAAACAGAGTGTATCTTTTAACATCGTAAAGTGAATACAAATAGGAAATAAAAGTCCTAAACGGTTAAAGTGGATCTTTAGTGCTTATAAATAGTTCGGTGTGAATTTATATATTACATAGATATTTCTAATCCTGCAATCTGTTTGCCGAATTTAATTTTCAATCTTAAAATGCAATCTATATAGAATAATAATATCACAAATTGACAAGTAATTTAATAATATTAACCTGTGAATAATTTTAATATTTAATTTTTTACTTAATTCTTTAAGAATATTTTGCATATAATATTTTAAGTCTCAAATTTGAACATTCTGAAAATCCGTGAAGGAAAAAAATATATATTTTTCGAAAAGTCTAGTCAGCCTAATTATAAACTAAATAATATACATATTATAAACTAATAGATGTCACAACAGCAATAGCAATTAATAGTAATAATAAACAATTGGAGGAGGAGTCATGTTTGCCAATGACAAATTTGCACATTAGTTATTTGCCAAATTAATCAGTAATTGGTTCCGCAGGAAGGAAATTACGCGGTCCTCGAATTTCATGCAGAAACCGCGCCGGCAACTACATTAGAAACAGTCATGCTGAATCCACGACAGAAACGCCGCGTTCTTAATTGCACGTTAAATTAACTCACCGGTTGACAGCGCGTGGTTAAAATTTCAACGAGCTAATCGGGAGAACCGTTCCATAGGGAGACCCTCGATTCGTGGGTAGCACCAACTAGTGGCTCATTGCCTTCACGTACGAAATTGGTCCGAAACACATGAAAGCCGAAAGCACGACGCTATTTATTCTTCAGCGATCAATGCATTTATTGCTACGCTCGTTGCATTTCCACTTCGTCAGCCGTTTCAGTTCGCGAGTTTTACTACGGCCACATTGCAACGCGGCTACAAATATAACTCCGTTGAAGTAAATAACGAAATAATATATAATACTGGTCGATAAATTCGGCCCTGTTGCCTGAAAATTAAATCGACCAATCTGTGATAGTTTTGATATGCGAATTTTCTAAAAACGATATCAGTTTTTTGCGAATTCATAAATTTTATATCGATGGCCTTAATTTTTCAATCAAGCGAAACAATATAGCTACAAAAAACATTCTTCAAGTTACAATATCGCTCTCTTACTTTAAAAACATAATTTTCGAGTTATTACCATAAATACATTAAATAAATATTATTTTATCAATGATCAAAAGCTTTAAAAATCATCAAAATTGTCACACCTTAAAAAAGTTTTTCTAAAAATCATCATAACTCAAACAGTACAGTTTCTCAAAGATTGTGAACGAAAATGACAAAAATAATATTCTTGATATAATCATTTTTTATATATTCTGATATATCATTTTTTCACAGCTCTTTTAAAACTACCTTCTTTTATAATTTTTTTTAACTACCCTTTTTGAACTGTGATAATTTTGACGATTTTCTAAAAAACTTAACTTTTTATAAGTTGTTACTTTTGAAATAAAAGAGCTATGTATTTATAATTATTATAATCAGATAATATATATTAGATATATTATCATATTATAATACTTTTAAATTCAGCAAAAACTCTTGTATTGTAAATTTTCTAAATGTTCTAGCCAAAGGGAAGTTACTTCTTTTATATTGGAAAAAATACTGGCATTAGCCAAGAAGGAAGACAACTATCGTTTTTGTCTGAGTGAGCCATTAAAATTTTATCCGGTTATCATGAAAGGTATCTATCTCATTGACTATACAAACTGGTAGCTCTCGCTGGATGCGAGAAGCGACGGGAATATTCGTACGAGATGGGTCGGAAAAAGCGTCAGAGGATGTGTTTAATTATTTCTAAAGGAGAGTGAGAGAGAGAGAGAGAG